>NC_134504.1:155000-455000 GCF_040206685.1 Ascaphus truei | reverse complement strand
CACATACATACACACTCACATACACACATACATACACACTCACATACACACTCACATACACACTCACATACACACATACATACATACATACACACTCACATACACACATACATACATACATACACACACACATACACACATACATACATACATACACACACACATACATACATACACACTCACATACACACATACATACATACATACACACACACATACACACATACATACATACACACTCACATACACACATACATACATACATACACACTCACATACACACATACACACATACATACACACATACATACACACATACACACTCACATACATACACACTCACATACATACATACATACACACTCACATACACACATACATACATACACTCACATACACACATACATACACACACATACATACTTTTCTGAATCTTCCCCCCTGCCGGCCGGCACCACGCTCACTGCCGTGCACGCGCACAGCCCTAGCATACATTGGCTGGCTAACCACAGCCAACTATAAGAGCCGCGCGCGCACGGCGCAGCAAGCGCAACCACTATATTACGGGCCTTAGACTGGTCCATGTTGGATGCCTGTGTACAGGCTTTCAACATCTAAACTGACAAGGATGGTATCGTCAGAGATGGTAATTCCCTCTAGTTTATTTAACACATCCTTGGTGTCTCTAAAGTAGGAGGGTAAAGCTACTACGAATGGTCGCAGAATTTGGTCTACGTAGGAACTTGCCTGTTCAGTAAGGTTGCCAATGCCTCACACGATTGGGTCACAGGTGGAGGCAATTTGTGTTTGTGAATTTTGGCCAGGCTGTAAAACGTTGCGATCTTGGGGCTTTTCACCAGAATAAAGTTAAACTCCTGATTTGTGATGACTTTGTCTGCCAGACCATTGTTGAGAATGTTTAAACATAACTACTTACATGCAGCACGGAATGGAACTCCTAATTTTCCTTGAATTGTATTTACCAGTACGATTTGCCCAGTTCTTCTGGAAATCATGTGAGGAAGAATAGCTGTGAAAAGAAAGAACGAATTAAAATAACATATACTGTACACATAATCATTATATATAGCAGCTTCCTGTATGTATCAAGGCAAAAGTGGGGCAATTCTGGGTCAAAAAAAACTGCACGAGATGTATCAAAGAAAAAAGAAAAAGGTTTTCAAGCTATCCCTGTTTCAGCACCAGTGATGCAGTCTTCGACTGAGCCACTGATTGACCCATCTGTGCTAAAGCAGGGAAAGCCTTAAAACCTGTCCTGTTGGTGGCCCTTGAGGACTAGAGTTGGCCACCTCTGCCATACAGTGTAAAGATGCAATGGATTCTGGATACAACTAATATAATTGGAGTTGGCCATCCCTGATCTACACGTAAGGCAATGTTTTTACTCCAGAAATACGCCACTTTTCCTTTAATATATATGATCACTAGACATTTATAACGGCAGAGCCTGAATATGTTAAAAATAAGATGGATTCCCAATTAAAATCGTGACATTATTTAGCAACTCATGAAATGTAAGAAACGGTTAATCCAAGTTGGTGGTAAATACAGTAATTAGTTAGTGAGATTTACACTACATGTGGCATTAACTAAAGGGCAATAAAACGTGATCCCCAGCTCAGGCACACCCCAACTTTCATGCAAAGTATCCTGATACAGTATATCAATATCATTTCTCTATTAGAAAGGAATAAAATAATCCAATTCTCACTAGGGTTGGGTAATAAAAAAATATTTCCCACAACAGCGCTATGGAAAACAGGTAAATGGCGGTGCACAGGTGGAAATGTAAATGTTATAAAAAATACTTATTCAACACATGAAAAAATGAAGGTCTGCAACAAGGGTCCCATTGGGGTTTCCAGCCCATCTGATTGTCAGCTGTGCACCGCTGTTTACCATCCTGTGTGCCTGTTCTCAGCAGTGAACAAGTGGAAGGGACAAAAAGGCGCAAACAACATTAAGTGCTCACTGAAAATAAAGTGAATAACTTATTATAACAATTCAGAACAAATCTTGTTACGTGAATGTGTGAATAGTGAAATATAGTGAAGTATAGTGATATATATATATATATATATATATATATATATATATATATATATATATATATATATATATATATGACAAAGTGAAAATTTAGGTGAAATACAATAAATGGGTCTATACTCCCAGCTCAAACCCTCTGGTGGGACCTGTCTTCACTGGTTCCAAAGTGCGGGTAAGTTTTTCGTACAATCCAGGGGGAGCGTGTGGGGAGAAAAAGACAACTGTCCTGGAACAAGAATTCCCATTTCTGCCCCCTCTGTTCACCCCCCTCCTTTGCAGCTTCTGCCTGTCAGTTCCTTATTTTCAGCTGCACGTATTTTGCTCTGAACACACACACACAGTGCCTGTGTGTTATACACAATGTTGCCATCCCTGCCCCTGTGCATGAAGTCAGTGAGTTGCTATAGATCTTTCTCAGAATGGGCCCTAGACTACTCCTAACTAAGCTGTAGTCCACATCCAGGCAAAACGCGTAGGGTGGGAGGACCTCTGTTACGTCTGGATACGCAGGAGATCAGCACGAGCAGTTCACACCTGGCACCTTATTGCGAGAATTGGGGCGGGTGTGATGTCACAACACTGACGGGCGCGACGGAGCACAGCCCACGCTGAGTCCCTATTGATTACGAGAGACACCAGAAGGAGAGGAGGCGGTGAGAGATACTGCGGTGCAGTGATCCTGCTACACATTTGTGTGTTACATGCCCTGTTTTAATTGCACTATTGTAAGTGCGTTTTCTACATTTTCTACATAAAATACTTTTTATATGACTGATCTGTGCTATGTTAGTCTCTCTTTATCCTTGTAAATTGGATAACTTCCCCTGAGTCATTTGATGGGATCTCTGACTACCACACACCCTCAGCGAATCTCCAGCCACAGCTACATTTCTAACAGCTGCCTTTTTACATCCAGCACCTTGTGAGGAGGCTGTGTGTAGCGCCAAGCCTGCAGCATTGTTCCCACAGTGAAATACGTCTGCACTTATATTGTTTGTATTGTTGTCTTTTTCTCCCCACACGCTCCCCCTGGATTGTACGAAAAACTTGCCTGTTCCCAGCAGGCAGAGGCTTGTGAGTACTTTCTCTGCAATCAACGTTATAGAGACTGTTGCGATATGTTTCCTTTTTATTACGTGTGTTTCAGCGTGACTGCTGTTTCTCGGTGGGAGGCGAGCTCCTTGATTCCACTGTATCCCGGTGGTCTCAGGCGCATTGTCTAGCAGCCGATCACAGCACATGCCACACTTTGTGAATACAAGATACTGTATTAGGCCCAGATAGGTCTGTTGCAAAATTGATACATTGTGCACATTGAAACACTGATTCAATCATCTAAGGACACGCAATCCTGGCAAGTCAAATATGGAAGCACTTTTGAAATATACGCAGATGCTTTTTGTCCTCAAATTTCACATAAAATTTTTTTTAATGTCATTTACCAGGGCCGCTGACAGGGGAGGAGAGCAGGGTGGAGGAGGAGAGCAGGGTGGGGGAGGAGGGGGAGAGCCAGGGGACAAGTGTCCTGGGCCCGGTGCCTGCACGGGGTGTTGGAATTTGGGCTTCTTTGCCCGTATTTGGGGGATGGAAGGGTATGTATGTATTTGGGGGTGGGGTTTTTTTTGTACGTATTTGGGGGATGGAGGGGTATGTATGTATTTGGGGGATGGAGGGGTATGTATGTATTTGGGGGATGGAGGGGTATGTATGTATTTGGGGGTGGGGTTTTATTTCTATGGATATGGTGGGTGTTGGGTTGTACGTATTTGGTGGGTGGGCTTGTTTACATTTGAGGGGGTTGTATGTATTTGGGGGGTGGAAAGGGGTGTTTCTATGTATTTGGGGGTGGGGGTTGTATGTATTTGGTGGGCAGGTTGTATGTATTTGGTGGGGGGTTGTATATATTTGGTGGGGGGGTTGTATATATTTGGTGGAGAGTGGGTTATGTATTTGGGGTGGTGTTTTTTTGTATGTATCTGGGGGGGAGGCTTTTGTATGTATTTTCGGGGTTCAGGGGTTGTATGTATTTATGGCGTAGTGGTTTTTTTTCTATTTGGGGGGTGTTTTTTTTAAATGTATTTTGTGAGAGGGATTGTGTGTTTGGGGCCAGGGGAGGTGGTGGAGGGGATGGAATAAGTATGAGGAGCGGGGATTGAGGGAGGGGGGAGAGTGATAGGATAGGGGGTGTAAGAGAGGAGGTGAGGAAAAGAGGGGGTAAGAGTGAGACAAAGGGGAGAGAAATACATGGAAAGCGGAGGAGAAATAGAGGAGGGGGCTTGTGAGGTTTGAAATGGGGGGGCTCGCAAGACAGCCAACACTGTGGGTGGCGAGGGGGGGGTGCCTGGTCATATCTCTAGTCCTGGGTCCCAGAAGATTTGTCTGCGGCCCATGTGGTTTATTGTTGTGATTACATTGTTGTGGATTTCGTAGCATCGATACCTGGACTTTATCCACTGTTCTACCATGGCAACGATATAAAGAAATGTATTTATTGAAAGGAACATCAGTTGGATAGGAAGCATAGAGAAGAACACGAATGCCATAATAAAAACAGAAGACTTTGATAATGTAGCTCATTTGGAAGCATTGTTTCATAATAAATGTTAAAATGATGTGGTACCTAAGGAATTTAGTTTGTTATTTGAATTAATAAAAAACACATAATTCTCCCTATCCCTGGACATCCGAGCTGTGAGTAAGGAAGGGAATTAGGGAAATGGGGTAAAAACAAGGCATGGGGCGAAGCTACTCCCGGTGCAAGAAAAAGCCCCCCATCTTCCCCCGAGGTCCGACCTGTTGAGCCGGTCATTTCGCAGTGACAGCAATGGGGGGAGCCCACCCAGGTGGCGATTGTGGACGTTCCATGTTAGGACCACCTGCGTAGGCTTTCTCGACAGCTGCCACTGCCTGGTAAGGCCCTGCACCACAGGTGGACCATGGAGGGGTATTGACCGTGGGCCCAATTCTGGGAGATGTTTCAGCGATCTCGCAGTTTATTGAGTAAACCCCAAGGAGAGGGGCAGAGGGGCAGAGGGACAGAGGGACAGTGGGGCAGAGGGACAGAGGGACAAATTAAGCTTGGTTCATGAACTTTACCAAACATTTTTCTAACAGAAGTGTGCATGTGAAGATTTTATATAGAATTATTGAAGTCTTTTTTGCAGACCCAGCATTTAGAAACATTTTGGCAAAATGTCAGTTTGGATAGATTACATCTGACATTTAGTTATAAAACAGTCTGGTAAATTAACGGAAAGGGGAAACCTATTCCACAAACATGAACTGAATATGTGTTTTAATTTGTATTCAAACTCATGCATTTGTATAATAAATCATTTAATATCAATACTATTTTGTGTTCTGACATATTCATATAATGAGCTAATTCAGCAACTTTGTGCAAATTACCAAAAATAACAGATGTTGGAAAAATGACCCTTGCACGATCAGGGACGGCTGCTTTATGAAAGGTCAAAAGGATTTTGAGAAATGCTGTATATTTTAAACAACTTTACACGGTATAAAGTATACCTTTAGAATTGTGATACCTGAAAAGTGCAATTCCCCCAAAATGATCCATTTCAATACTGATCTTAAATATAATCTGATGCTTTCTCCTTACTGTTTATTTGTATGTATTTATTTGTGTGTATTTATTTGTATGCATTTATTTGTATGTATTTATTTGTATGCATTTATTTGTATGTATTTATTTGTATGCATTTATTCGTGTGTATTTATTTGTGTGTATTTATTTGTATGCATTTATTCGTGTGTATTTATTTGTGTGTATTTATTTGTATGTATTTATTTGTGTGTATTTATTTGTATGCATTTATTTGTGTGCATTTATTCGTGTGTATTTATTCGTGTGTATTTATTTGTGTGTATTTATTTGTATGCATTTATTTGTATGTATTTATTTGTAAAGGCCCCACGCCGGCTGTATTGTTTACACGGTAACTTTTGCTGCTTATTGCAAAAAGAGAGCAGATAATGCACCGAACATATACACACAAATCTGCAGAATTCACAATCTAATTTACTGTACACTTCTCCTGGAATAATACAGCTAATAAAACTTTGATCTATCCTTAGAAAAAGGGCAACTTTTATTCCAATTCCTTTTGTTTCAGTTGTATTTATACAATAGAAATAAATGGCCAATTCTAACGTTCATTCCTCTGTGTTCTCAGATTTTGTCAGCCCGCTATTTTCCTGTAATATAACCGTGATCCACGCAGACGCAACGGGTTCTATTTTATGAAATTAAACAGAGGAACCCAGGTCAGCTCATATTGTACAAAGAGTGACTTGCTAGGTGATCCTTATGGTTCCAAAGCCTTACATTTAGGTTCAAGATTATGTGCCAGGGTAGGGGGTGTTCCCTGAAAACCCCTTGTGTTTTAGTCTTACAAATATAGGGGTACCCTTGTGTAAGGAGGACACCATCCCTGTAACCCATAGTTATATAAATATGTGCGTTTGGGTATTGTGAAATGAAAGTGTTCAAGGAAAATATAAATATTAATGTAAATACAACATGAGTTTTATTGACATTAGAAATCTATTGGAGATGAAAGAACAGAAAGTAAGAAAGAATCTCATTATGATTTTTACAGCTGCACCTGCAGGAATTCTTTGCAAATACAACGACTGACAGCAAATGGCAAAATATACCTTACAAACCTTTGGTTAATGTAATGGGACCAAAATAATTTGCATCCATGATCTTCTTATCCAGTTCCAAAGTGACACTTTGTACTGTGCCTTTAATTTTCATACTCGCATTATTAATGAAAACATCCACACATCCGTAGCAATCCAAAATCTCTTTGCCTATATCTTGCATGTTGTTTATGTCACTGATATCCAGAAGAACCAGTTTGGGGGTAAATGTCTGAAAAAGAAAGAATTATAGTTGTAAACATCGCTGGTCCCAGAACTTTCATAGAGTGTGCTTGGCTACATTAATGTAATTATAATAATAATTGAACCAGAAACATGTCAAAGAGGTGAGTTATATATGTTGGGATTTTAAACCCTTTGGGCTGTAACATTCTCTACTGTTGCTTTAGGATTGCAGTTGCCATCAACACCCTCAATTGGTTGCTAGTCTGAGCCCTACTCAGCTCTTTCTCATTGATAGTTAGGACAGAGGAGGGAGATATAGATATACCAAACAGACAGAAAAAATGCCCTTTTACCAGCACTGCACAAACATGGATTGTTCCTCAAACACATAGGAATTCTGAATAGGTATTATAGTTAGAAGGGTCAGAGATGGACAATTAGAAACTCAAAGAAACACTATAACCACATTTTGTGAGTAGGATACAGTGTGTAAATCCTATAGAATAGACCATTGATCAGAGAACCAGAAGTGATTTACTTGGGCATCTTCATATAGAAAACCCACAGCAAATATCATTTAATGTTGAGAAAAGCAAACGGCAAAACGGAGTTTGTGCTTTTTTGTAGTATGTCATTTTTTTACTGGTGTATATAGCTACATAGGATCCAGTTAGACAGTTCTGTATATGTATTTAGCTACATAGGATACAGTTAGACAGTTATGTATATGTATTTAGCTACATAGGATCCAGTTAGACCGTTCTGTGTATGTTTTTAGCTACATAGGATCCAGTTAGACAGTTCTGTATATGTACAGCTCAACCACCTTATAACGATGTGCTTGGGGTTCAAAGAATCACATTGCGCGATAAGCGGATCGCGATAGAAATAATGTACAATTGTATCCATTGTACAATAAAGTAATTAAGATACCAATAATTGTGTTGTAAAGTATTCATAAATACAAAAAGCGGATTCCTGTTGTAACGGATCACGTTATAACGGGGGTTGAGCTGTATATAGCTATATAGGATCCAGTTAGACAGTTCTGTAAAGAGAATTAGGTTAAATATTGGTCTAACCCTGAAACAACGAAAAATAATACTTTTTGGAAACATGAAGCACTTTATTTAAATACAAAAGTTGTCTAATTAAACAGCCGAATATTTTCAGTATTTTGTACAAAGAAATCTTCATTTCAGCTCTCGTCTCCAAATTCCCCCTTAAACACCCCCTACACTCTCCCCACGACATCCGCCTCTTATCCTCCCTTTTATGGCTAGCTCCCCGCTGTTTCGGAAGACAGAAAAACTGTCTTCAGACCTGGCGATGAAGCGCTGGCCAAGCCCGCCGGCCAATGAAGGCGAATCTGCCGGGTGACGTCATGGCCGCACCCCCTGCTACGCCACCGTCACTCCCATAACCCTCCACCAGTCTTTTCCCCCTGCAGCTCTACACAGACCGGGGAATAGAGCTGCACGCGCCAGGCAGGCACGCATGCAGCGTCAACACCGGGGACAAAGCCTAACTCCTCTCACTCCAGGTACAAGACTTCTCCCATCTGCCCCATCTCTGCCAAATTCCCTGCCACATCCATCAAACTCTAACCAGCTTTCAGACATTTAAAACCTCCCTGAAAACTCCCCCTTTAAAGGAAGCTTATCTGGCGTATCCCTTAAATAACCCCCCCCCCCACCCCACCCCTCCCGCACTCCAATCTATTGGAACCTGATCTGTAGCTGAACCAAATTCCATGCCATCTGACACCCCCAAAATTTAACGTATCAGCTGTGTGACTGGACCATACTCAGTCCCTCAATGAACAGCAACTTTACATTTTGTTTCAACATTGCCCCTTATTCCCTCTAGAGTGTAAGCTCATAGGATCAGGGTCCTCATTACCTTCTGTATCTGTTTGCGCTTGTCTGTCCTCACTTGTTTGCAAGTCTGTTTATGTCATTTATATCACTCTGTTCCCTCATTGTACCGCTCTGCGGAATATGTTGACATTTTATATACAAACGATAACAGTAATAATGATACTGTTGCATTGTATTGTATTGTGTGTCTTTATTTATACAGCGCCATTAATGTACATAGCGCTTCACAGTAGTAATACACGTGGTAATCAAATAAATAACAGATAATATAAATAACAGATCATGGGAATAAGTGCTTCAGACATAAAAGTAACATTAAGGAAGAGGAGTCCCTGCCTCGAGGAGCTTACAATCTAATTGGTAGGTAGGGAGAACGTACAGAGACAGTAGGAGGGAGTTCTGCTAAGTGCGTCTGCAGGAGGCCAAACTTTATGTATCATGCGTTCAGAATATTCACATTGCTATTCATATGCTTCTTTAAGCAAGTGTGTCTTAAGGTGGGTCTTAAAGGTGGATAGAGAGGGTGCTAGTCGGGTACTGAGGGGAAGGGCATTCCAGAGGTGTGGGGCAGAAAGTGAGAAAGGTTTAAGGCGGGAGAGGGCTTTAGATACAAAGGGGGTAGAAAGAAGACATCCTTGAGAAGAACGCAAGAGTTGGGATGGTGCATAGCGAGAAATTAGGGCTGAGATGTAAGGAGGGGCAGAAGAGTGTAAAGCTTTAAAAGTGAAGAGGAGAATGGAATGTGAGATGCGGGATTTTATCGGAAGCCAGGAGAGGGATTTCAGGAGGGGAGATGCTGAGACAGATCTAGGAAAGCGTTCCAGGAATGTTGACCTTTAAGTGCTTGAAGGGTAAATACTGTGGTATTTATTAGTGTGAAGAAGTAACAAACAGGGAGAAAAAAGTATTGGGGGGGAACACAAAAAAATACAGTTATGTAGTAAATGACAGTCCTCCCCTAGGAGGTAGTAACTTACAATATCTTGGTGAAAAACTTCATGACGATTTAATGCTCGGGGCAGCAGAAATAAAGTTTCGGGTCCTACAGAGACCTTTCATCAGGTGTGAACAAAACAAATTGTACTTACAACACTGGGGTCTGCAACACTGATTAAAGCATCGTGTAAAGCTTCTAATTTCTCCCAGGTCTTCCCACAAAGAACAAGCCGGGCGCCAGCAGCATGAAATACCCGGGAGCACTCTGAAACATGAAAACATACAACAGATACCCAAATAAAGCATTGGGGGGATACACGGGGCGTGCCAGCGCTGGGAGATCTTTTATATCCGAAGACCGCTTAGTAAAGTGAGGGGGTATTTACAATTCAGCGCCATAAGAATAAAAGGAACAAAGAGTCATGAAAAATCACAGGATGGTGAAAAGATGAAAGGGAACATTGCAGGAACATTCACGTTTAGGTTTGCCGTGGAGTGCTGACAGGATTTTTGTGGCCAAAAGAAGTAACTTAAAAACTCCACTTCATTGAGAACTTTTAATTAGGAACAAGTTACTAGAAGTGGGTGAATGTGTCAAAATTCCAGCAGCACACCTTTTGCTGGTTTTTGAACAAAATCCACTTTGCAGATGGATATTACGTGGGCAGTTTTGACCGTTAAAGGCTTAGGGCAACTGCCACAATTCTCACAGAACTTCCAGAGAGAGAAAAACATTTTTAGCTTGGGTCCCAAGTGCTATATATATCCCCTCAAATCCACCTTAAAATAACTTGTGGAGAGACACAAAAAGGAGCACATCTGAGATACCTGGGAGATATGCTATCAGGATATGCAATATATATTTAAATAATTCACACCTCCTAAAAGACTTCCAAAATACCTATCCTGACCAGTCAGGCCCTAAGGATGCATATGAAGGATCAGAACCCCCCACCTATGCTTGTCAGTGCAGCTCTAGCATCATACTTTTGCACTTTACTGCTCACACCTGTAGCTAATCATACTCATGGACCGTATTCCCCCCTGGCCCCTAAACTTTGCATATCCTATTACCATATCTCCCAAGTGTGCTCCTTATTGTGCACAAGATACATTAAATGGCAACCAGGAAGTGGAAGATGGCTACTTTTAATGGATGGCAGGGAGTTTCCAGAGTGTGATTAGTTACAGGTGTGAGCAGTGTGCTGAGACAGTGCAGCTATCCAGCTGCTGCCAGGAATAGCAGAGGTTGTGGGTTCTGATCCTGTTGGTCCTGAGAGTACCCCCTTGCTCACAAAGGGCTTTAGGACCTGACATGTCCCTAGGACCTGATTCCTTGTTGAAATCTTGTATGTGGGGTGTGAGTCATTTAAATATACTTTGTTATCTCCCAGGTGTACTCCTTTCTGTGCTTAGATGTCTCTCAGGAGAAAGACGATATGCAGAGGTAATCATGTCAAATACGTTGAACATACAGTAATAACCCATTCCAAAGTGTGGGACATAGTTTCAGGCGAGGAGAATCCTGCTTGTGCAGCCAACACAACACAGACAAACAATTTCTTCAAAGTGCAGCTCTCCTCTAATACAGAGATACAAAGTGCAGGTCTCCTCTAATACAGAGATACAAAGTACATCTCCACTCACAAGTTAATAATGAAGTTCTCTATTTAATGTGACAGCCAAGAACAGCAGAAAGAAGTTTCAGGTCCCATGTGGACCTTTCATCGGGGTGAAACGTCTACTGTATATGGGACCTGAAACGCTGTCCTTGGCTGTCAGCATTAAAAGGAGAACTTCATTATGAACGTGTGAGTAGAGAAGGACTTTGTATCTCTGTATTAGAGGAGACCTGCACTTTGAAGAAATTGTGTGACCATAATAAGCACCCACATGTAGTGACAGCGCACATAATAAGCACCCACATGCCGTGACTGCGCACATAATAAGCACCCACATGCAGTGACAGCGCACATAATAAGCACCCACATGCAGTGACTGCGTACATAATAAGCACCCACATGCAGTGACAGCGCACATAATAAGCACCCACATGCAGTGACTGCGCACATAATAAGCACCCACATGAAGTGACTGCGCACATAATAAGCACCCACATGCAGTGACTGCGCACATAATAAGCACCCACATGCAGTGACTGCGCACATAATAAGCACCCACATGCAGTGACTGCGCACATAATAAGCACCCACATGCAGTGACTGCGCACATAATAAGCACCCACATGCAGTGACTGCGCACATAATAAGCACCCACATGCAGTGACTGCGCACATAATAAGCACCCACATGCAGTGACTGCGCACATAATAAGCACCCACATGCAGTGACTGCGCACATAATAAGCACCCACATGCAGTGACTGCGCACATAATAAGCACCCACATGCAGTGACTGCGCACATAATAAGCACCCACATGCAGTGACTGCGTACATAATAAGCACCCACATGCAGTGACAGCGCACATAATAAGCACCCACATGCAGTGACTGCGCACATAATAAGCACCCACATGCAGTGACTGCGCACATAATAAGCACCCACATGCAGTGACAGCGCACATAATAAGCACCCACATGCAGTGACTGCGCACACAATAAGCACCCACATGCAGTGACTGCGCACATAATAAGCACCCACATGCAGTGACTGCGCACACAATAAGCACCCACATGCAGTGACTGCGCACATAATAAGCACCCACATGAAGTGACTGCGCACATAATAAGCACCCACATGCAGTGACTGCGCACATAATAAGCACCCACATGCAGTGATTGCGCACATAATAAGCACCCACATGCAGTGACTGCGCACATAATAAGCACCCACATGCAGTGACTGCGCACATAATAAGCACCCACATGCAGTGACTGCGCACATAATAAGCACCCACATGCAGTGACTGCGCACATAATAAGCACCCACATGCAGTGACTGCGCACATAATAAGCACCCACATGAAGTGACTGCGCACATAATAAGCACCCACATGCAGTGACTGCGCACATAATAAGCACCCACATGCAGTGACTGCGCACATAATAAGCACCCACATGCAGTGACTGCGCACATAATAAGCACCCACATGCAGTGACTGCGCATTCGATAGAAGATAATCTATTCATGTTTTCAATGCTTATTAAGCAATATTTCATATTGTTATTTAATAGACTTATATAAATAGAGATTGAATCGATGTTAGAATGTTGCAGATATACTGCGTGCTTACCTTTTCCCAGCCCCGAAATCGCATCGGTAATCACAACCACTTTATTCTTTACCGCTGATTTTGACATTAATCTGACGACCTCCTTATATATGTAAACGATGCCGCAGATTCCCAAAAGAAGAAGCGGTAAAACAAGAAAAGCCAGGAGTCCCATCTTTCCTTAAATAGAAGAACAATGTTCGGATGTTAATATGTCATAATTAAAAAGTCAGAATCTTAGTTATTAAAAAAAAAGACACAAAATAAGTTATGGTGAATAAAAAAGTGACAAAAAGTCTCCCCCATACAGAGTACAGCAAATAAAAGTTCCAAGTGTGAGCACATGCGCCTTCTCTGCTGAGCCAGTAACAAACCTCACACTAATAAAAAAAAAAGCTGTCTGTGAGTAGGTTTACTGGCTCTGCACTTCTTTAACGCAGGCTGTATGTTAATTTTGGCAAAACTGGCGAAATTGTTGAAATTCTGAGTAACTTTAAATGTGTAATTTAAGGAAAAAAGGCACACAAAAAATTAGCAAATCAAATTTGAAGACAGCTCCACATCTCTATTAATAAAGTTTAGCTACAATTATATGACTATTATTATTATTATTACTAATAATCAGAAAATATGTAGTTCTTATATAAGCCATGCTTCAATTATTTACAAGTAAGTACAAGTACATACACTGAATAATGTAATGAGATGAGAAATGTAAGATCACTTACTGTCAATATTTACTGATAAAGAATTATTTTCAGTGAAAGCGCCTTAAATGTTCAAACATATAGTCCGTGAGCTTACACCTCAGGTACCACCCGCTTTGCACAGTGAAAAGAGTTATTAATAGTTCTCAGCTGTGTGATATTCAGAGAAGTAAATATAGACCCATGTAAGACACATGACATTACTGGGTTATTGGATTTCAAATGGTGTGCTGCAACATTTACATTTGCATGTTGCTTTCCAAATTATTCTAATATCTTTTATTGCTAAGAAAAGGAAATTTAAAATGCTGTATCTGAATTATTTTAATGATTAAGGAACATCTGGTACATAATACACTCTCCCTCTCCTCTCCCTCTCCCCCCTTCTCCCACTCTCCTCCCTCCTTACCCTCTCTTTCTCTCCTCTCTCCCTCTCTCTCTGGGCAGTGTGGCCACTCTGCTTGTGCAAGGCTCCAGTCCTTATACTGTGGGCACGCTGCTTGTGCAAGGCTCCAGTCCTTATACTGTGGGCACGCTGCTTGTGCAAGGCTCCAGTCCTTATACTGTGGCCACTCTGCTTGTGCAAGGCTCCAGTCCTTATACTGTGGGCACGCTGCTTGTGCAAGGCTCCAGTCTTTATAGTGCGGGCCCGCTGCTTGTGCAAGGCTCCAGTTAAAGCACAGTGAGAGCACACATTAGGGGGTAGCTTTAGTGGACCATATTTGCAAATCTGTACATATACTGTAACTGTGCCTATTTTAAAAACAAATTGTTTGCTAAACATTTAACACGTGTTGGATACACACTAATGCAATTTAACATTTTAACACTATGCAAACAATAAAGTTTGTGGTACTTAAATAAAAGCCCTAAACTTGCTATTGTTCCCCCCCCCCCGCCATCCCCTCCCCCTGCTAACCCACCCCCGCCACCTCCCCCCCCCCATTATGACATGTAGCAGCTTTGAAACCTTCCCCTCTTCAGCTGTCACATCATGCAGACAGGAAAAAGAAAAATGCCAACTGTTCCTCTTCCAGGCACACATTCCCTGTCCCAATAGGCAATGACTTTCTCACAGTAATTGTGCACGCCACTATTCAATGTGTTAACTACTGTCACTGTTTTACTGTACACATAGGCAAATCTCATGCAAACAGGCAATGGCAAGAGATAAAACATGATGCATACAATGTGCAAAGACAATGGTGGCATAGCTGAATTTGGGGTTAGGAAACCATGGCACATACTGTATGTACTTGTGCTATGCCACTTACGACTCCAGTAAAAACCTTACAGCCCATACACGTGCATGGGTCACCTGGTGTCTTATACAACGACAATGGGGTCAATGCAGAAAGCTCCGATAAGCCACTTATCGCCACTTTATCGCCAAAAAGGCCTACTGCTATTCAGAAAGCCCCGATAAGTCGGCGATAAGAGAGCTTTTCAGTAAATATTGTTCCCGGGAAAAAAAATCGCCAAACGCCCGGCGATAAGCCACTTATCGCCAGCTTTTCAAACTCGTGATATTCTAGTAGCCTCGATTAGCTTATCAAGGCTAATAGTGGCTCTAGAATTGAGATTTCCTCTTAAACTCGTTCCGCCAGGAAAAGTTGGCAAGAAGGTGTTGAGAAGCTGCCGATAAGTGGCGAGACGGCAATTTTAAAAAAAGGCATTTTTCCTGCATCGGATTGATGCCGAGAGACTCCGGAGCTGATATCCATTCATATCACGACCGGAGACCCCCGGCATGAATCAGATACATGAAAAACACACTTAAAGGCAACTTCATTACCTTAGCAGCTGACCGCTAAGGCAATGAAGGGGTTAACCACCAGTGTCATGCTTATTGTGGGTAGCGAGGGTGGGTGAAGGTGGTATTTGGCCCTTGGTGTGGATTTAGGCCTTGCATGGGGGTTGTGGGTGGACTTAACCCTTTCATTACCTTATCGGTTAATACCGCTAAGGTAATGGAGGTTAACCCCTCCCGCTACCCATCCGGTAGGCCTAAACACCCATCTTTGGGGCTATTACCCCCTTGACCCACCCCCGCTACCCACAATAAACAAAAATACACACAACAACCTTACTACCCACCTCCTGGGCCAGCCTATAACCATTACAATATGTAATAAACACCAATACAAAACCCACCCACCCCCTGTGCCCCCACATAAAACCATAAATATTTTTTTATACACAGGATTAATACCAGAGGCCAGTGGGGGTCCCCGGGTGGTCTCCTCGGGTGTCTGTGGGCCCTCAGGTGGTTCCCACAGGTGTCTGGGGACCCTTGGGCGGTCCCTGCAGGTGTCTGGGGGCCACACATGGGTTCACTGGGTGGTCCCTGAAGGTGTCTGGGGGTCCTCAGGTGGTCCCCATGGGCGTTCGGGGGTCCTCGGGTGGTCCCCGTGGGTCCCCGCTGGCTTCGGTACCATTCCTGTTGTAAAAAAAAATAAAGATGGCCTACATTTCAATAAATATACAATGGTGAAAGGCGGGGTTGCATACCTGTCTAAAACATGCAAATAAGCATACAGTAATATTTCCATTTGCTATGTGCTTTGCTGTGGAGGGTTTTTGTCACTTTTTTACCCACCATAACTTAACTAAGTATGGTAAAACCTATCCTTGTTTCATTTTTGCAAAGCCAGTATAACCAACCTCACACTGAGGAGACCCATTAAGGTTAAAACGGCTGTCTGTGGGTGGGTTTACTGGCTATGCATCTTAACCCTGGCTGTGCTCAAAGCTGTGACTATGCAGCAAGCTTAGGCCTATAGGGAACCATGTTGAATGGTTTTGAAGCAAAAGGTGGCACTGTGTGCTCATTTGCATGTCATTTCCCAGAATCCCTTGCTGCAGTAGAAGGCTGTGTGCAGGGTGATAATGGTGAAAGGCAGGGTTGCAGACCTGTCTAAGACATGCAAATGAGCATACAGTAATATTTCCATTTGATATATACAGTTGTATGAAAAAGAAAGTACACCCACTTTGAAATCTATGTTTTTACATATCAGGACATAATAACAATCATCTGTTCCTTAGCAGGTCTTAAAATTAGGTAAATACAACCTCAGATGAACAACAACACATGATATATTACACCGTCATGATTTATTTAACAAAAATAAAGCCAAAATGGAGAAGCCATGTGTGAAAAACTAAGTACACATTATGATTCAATAGCTTGTAGAACCACCTTTAGCAGCAATAACTTGAAGTAATCATTTTCTGTATGACTTTATCAGTCTCTCACATCGTTGTGGAGGAATTTTGGCCCACTCTTCTTTACAACGTTGCTTCAGTTCATTGAGGTTTGTGGGCATTTGTTTATGCACAGCTCTCTTAAGGTCCCACCACAGCATTTCAATCGGGTTGAGGTCTGGACTTTGACTGGGCCATTGCAACACCTTGATTCTTTTATTTTTCAGCCATTCTGTTGTAGATTTGCTAGTGTGCTTGAGATCATTGTCCTGTTGCATGACCCAATTTCTGCCAAGCTTTAGCTGTCGGACAAAAAGCCTCACATTTGACTCTAGAATACTTTGGTATACAGAGGAGTTCATGGTCGACTCAATGACTGCAAGGGTTCCCCAGGTCCTGTGGCTGCAAAAAAAGCCCAAATCATCATCCCTCTACCACCGTGCTTGACAGTTGCTATGATGTGTTTGTGCTGATATGCTGTGTTTGGTTTTCGGCAAACGTGGCGCTGTGCATTATGGCCAAACATTTCCACTTTGGTCTCGTCTGTCCAAAGGACATTGTTCCAGAAGTCTTGTGGTTTGTTCAGATGCAACTTTGCAAACCTAAGCCGTGCTGCCATGTTCTTTCTCCTGGCAACTCGTCCAAACAAACCATACTTGTTCATTCTTTTTCTAATTGTACTGTCATGAACTTTAACATTTAACATGCTAACTGAGGCCTGTAGAGTCTGAGATGTAACTCTTGTTTTTTTTGCAATTTCTCTAAGCATTGCACGGTCTGACCTTGGGGTGAATTTGCTGGGACATCCACTCCTGGGAAGATTGGCAACTGTCTTGAATGTTTTCCACTTTTGAATAATCTTTCTCACTGTAGAATGGTGGACTTTAAATTGTTTGGAAATGGTCTTATCACCCTACCCAGATTGATGGGCAGCAATAATTACTTCTCTAAGATCATTGCTGATGTCTTTCCTCCTTGGCATTGTGTTAACACACACCTGAATGCTCCAGACCAGCAAACTGCTAAAACTTCGGCTTTTATAGAGGTGGTCACACTTGCGGATGATCAATTAATCAAGAGCATTTAATTTGCAGCACCTGTCTGCTACTAAGTATCTTAATTCCTATGGAAGCAGTAAGGGTGTACTTAGTTTTTCACACATAGCTTCTCCATTTTGGCTTTATTTTTGTTAAATAAATCATGACGGTGTAATATGTTATGTGTTGTTGTTCATCTGAGTTTATATTTACCTAATTTTAATACCTGCTAAGGAACAGATGATTGTTATTATGTCCTGATATGTAAAACCATATAATTCAAAGAGGGTGTACTTTCTTTTTCACACCACTGTGTATATATATATATATATATATATATATATATATATGTATATATATATATATATATATATATATATATATATATATATATATATATATATATATATATAATTATATTGTTACATGTTCCGCTGTCTTCTTCTTGGGGTCTGACTCCTGACTCTCTTTGGGTAGAGTTGTTGGTGCAACTCCTCTTGCCTGGGTGCAAATTGTGCAGGAATAGGTCAAAATTAGTCAACGGGGGTACCACACCAGCTGCCATCCTATATACCATCACAGCATTACCACCTTTTTATCCTTCCCTGCTACTCTTTCTACCTAGAAAGGCTTTTCCTAATATATCCCAGTTCCCATTTTCTATGTGGGAATAAGCAAGGTCAAAGCAGTGAAATCAGTGACCTCTTAATTATTCACCTGACATCATATCTAACAATAAGGTAATCAAATAAAATGAACCAATTAATACTGTATACATTTCTAGACCAATATGGGCAGATACATTTGTTTCTTCTATCCTGTGCAGATTTGTGTGCAGGGTAACACTACTGCAACCTGACATTCGTCTTCATCTGTCACTGCTGATTATTCCGTTGCCATGGAGATAGAGCCAGAAGCAGAAGCAGAGAAGCATCACTTGCATTTCCTTAATGAGTTTTGTTTAGGTTCAAGTCCCAGCTCGGGCGTCAGTACAAACACGTACTGTAAGACTTACAATGTGTAAAGCACAAAGAATCATGGTGTATGTATCTTTATTTAAAAGAAATACAGGTGAAATATTAATAATTAACACATTTTAAGCAACATTGTGCCAACATTCACTTTCAAATACTGAGTGGATAAATACATATATATTCACACACACACACATATATATACATATATATATATATATATGTACAAAGGCAGATGTCACTCGCAATAAAGGTAGAAAGCCGGTGCTTGTCCCATATAATATTGAATAAAATGTAGATTCCTTACCAGGCAGACCAGGGGTCCAAGACCACGCAGCAAGAACCGAGACATCACTCAGATTGATATCAAATATAAATGTATTGAAAAAAAAGGCACATACAACCGACGTTTCGGTCCTGAAACAGGACCTTTCTCAAGGAAGAGAAAACTCTCGAAAGCTTGTCCTATGACATAAATTGTTAGTCCAAATAAAAAAGGTACCACCTAATACTGAATAACTCATTTATTCTACACTATAAAGTATATACATACATATAGATGTGAATGTATATGAATTTATCCACTTAGTATTTGAAAGTGAATGTTGGCACCATGTTGTTTAAAATGTGTATATACATACATACACACACACACACACACACACACGCACGCACGCACGCACACACACCATTATAAAACTACAAATATATATTACTATAGGTTTCTAAATATAATATGGAAATGCATACTTTAAAGAAAATTTGACAACTACAATATGTGTGTGTGCGCGCAAGTGTGTGTGTGTGTGTGCACGCAAGTGTTTATGCGCGTGTTTGCAAGTGTGTGTGTGCGCGTGCGCAAGTGTGTATGTGTGTGTGTGCGCAAGTGTGTGTGGGTGCAAGTGTGTGTGTGCGCAAGTTTGTGTGTGCAAGTGTGTGTGTGTGTGTGTGTGTGCAAGTGTGTGTCTGTGCATGTGCAAATGTGTGAGTGATATACTTCATGCATTTAACATTTAAACGCTTCATACACATATTAACACCATTTGCCCATTTCTGGTACCCTGCTTTCTTAATTTCAGGGGGATTGATGTAGAGGAGCCTGGCAGCAAATTACAGAGGTGGGAGGAGGGACTTTCATTGCTGAGCCTAGTTATGCATTACATCTGCTGCAGAGACTGCAGGGCTGAATGAGAAAACAATGACAGCAGAGGATATAGTGAAACAAAGGAAACCCAGACATTATTCCATCTCTCCATCATTCTCATTATTTATCAGGACATGAATGGGAGATCACGCTAAATAGGAGATCTACAGCTAAGTAAGTAAGAAATCATTTCAATCTTTTTAGATTAGTCATTGTAATTAGATTGTAATATGAAATATGTGCATATAATAACATGGTAGCAGTAAATAGTGTTTCTTATTGTTAGGAAATGTGTAAGAACAATATAGACATTTCTCCATTTGTGATACTGTAATTATTATTATGTTATATTGCATTGAGAACACTGATCTCCAATATGTTGCAGATGATGTAAAAATGAATGGGATTAAAGTAGTATTAAAATGCTCCAAATATGCAAGTGTGTTGCATCTACTTCTGACTTCACATTATACAATATTGCATATAATATATACTTTGTGTGGGAAGCTATAAAGTAATATTATTAATAGTTTTTTATTTTAGCATTTTTTATTTCACTCTCAGAAAGATGGGGAAATCATTTAATTAGGGACTCTTATTATTATGACCATAAATATGTTATATTGGTAAAGGGCTTACAATGGTAACGCTAGGTACAATGGTTGTGAAAGATAAAATTATAGAAATCACAAGAAAATGAAAACATTCGTGTTACTAAGATAATTGGTAGAGAAATCCCTTCTCCACAAAGCTTACAATAGAAAGCAGGGAAAGTAGCTCATGAGGTAGATTGGGAGACAAATTCCAAACATAAAGGACAGCACTTTCACAAATATGTAATAAATTACTCTTCATATATGTAAAGGATAAAAATGTGCATCTTCAGTACATCTATACATTATTACACAATAATGGATCTTCTCACAACACAACAGCAGTATTTCATATCAACTCTAAGACATGTTCTTTTACACGAAAAGGGGGGGATGGGGGGAATAGTGTAGTTTTATATAAAAAGCAAAGATTGATCTCTGTAAGATATTATTATGCACCCCTTTGTCACAATATTGGTAGCACTTGTGTGTAGCTTCACACAGTACTACACAATGAGCAATGTGTTCCTGGTATTACAGCTGTGTGATATAGCAGTTAGTAGGATAGAACCCCTCACAACCCACAGTACAGCTTATTCCAGGCCCAAATGAGGCACTTTATTCTGTCACTGTACTGTAAGTGAGCTATTGATAAGCACACTGCAGCAAGAGAGGCTTGAACAAGCACTAATATCCTACAACCCAGAGCCCACCTGCTCTGCGCCTGTAATGAAATTGCACGGTGGCAAAAGGTCTTGGGGGAGTTATTTTGTTTCTCTATTATTATTATTATATATTATTATGTGCCAACATGTTCCGTAGTGCAGCGGGTTGGAGGAAGAAAAACAATATTGACATACATTGTAACAGTAGGTAAGGAGAGCCCTGCCACAAGGAGCTTTCACTCTATAAGGAAGGGTAAGTGGAAACGTAGGGTAAAGGGCGGTTATGTTCACATGTATGAAATAAAGATGCACAGTGCACTTACATTATAGTGTTATATATACAATGGACAGTTCCTCTTCATTTACAAGTGAATTAACAGCATGCGAGTCTTACCACCTGTAATTGTAGTAACAGGAAGGAAAGGGTGGTATGGTACCTGTAATTCTGGTAATTACCAACTGTAATTGTACATTTTTCAAACAGTTGAATAGTAATAATACATTTTGTGATCACAAATTAAAAAAAGGAAGACGAGGAATGTAATGTCTGAGTTGTCTCAATGCTCACAATTTGTGACAAGACTTAGTATGAACAAATGTGGAATCATTATTTTGTCTGGGTGTAACATACGTGGAAATAATTAAACCATTCCTTGCAGCGTTGAAATTCAAATGTATACAGTAGCATGTTAGGAGAACAAACATGTAACCCTGCTCTGACCGGCTCTATAGGAGTTTACATCGCGTTTGATATAAAGATATATATAACATAGTAATTCTCAGTCTCTCCTACCTGGTCAGGGTGCTGGGTCAGTGCAAGCTGGGCTCAGTCTCACAGACCTACTCTGGGTGCTGGGTCCGTGCAGGCTGGGTTCAGTCTCTTATACCTGGTCAGGGTTCTGAGTGTAGGCTGGGGTCAATCTCTCATACCTGGTCAGGGTGCTGGGTCAGTGTAGGCTGGCCTCAGTTTCTCATACCTGGTCAGGGTTCTGGGTCAGCGCAGGCTGGGCTCAGTCTCTCAGACCTGGTCAGGGTGCTGCAGTGGAGCAGGCTGGGCGTGGATATGCAGATAGAATAATGATGGGCGCCAGGGACTTTTATAGTACAAACAAGAGCTTTATTCACATCCGTTAATGCTCGCCGTACAAAGACAGACTTCACTTCAGACATTAACTTGTGGTAACTAATATGATTACTCTGTGCTTCTTCCCCTGGTACCTCTCACTCCTACTCTGGGGAGGTACTTATGCTTGTTTCCCTTAGTATTGGTTAGATGGGCAATGTCCGGTGTAGCTTCAATAATGCCCTATCTCAGGTAGACCCATGTTGTGGGACACACTCATTTCTGGGATTATTATCCTGTTACTTTGTATTACATTCTTTGTCCAGACATATCAGATCGGGAGTTTACTAAAGACCTTCCAGTGGGGCGATCTCATTAGGCTCCGGAGCTTCTACTCTGAGAACTCCCAGCTGAGCACATGCTCACTCCTCTTCCTACATGAGAACAATCTTGGGCCATTGTTATGGACGCTAACTATATAGGGCACGTTCCTTAACTTAAAACAATAAATGGTGACAGGACACCCTTAATACACAACTATACACATGACTCATGGTGAGGCCCTCAAACTGAAACTCCAAGGAACCTGTTTCTAGAACATTGGGTGGAGCTATATATTGTATTGTATGTCTTTATTTATATAGCACTATTAATGTACATAGCGCTTCACAGTAGTAATACATGTGGTAATCAAATAATTAACAGATAATATAAATAACAGGTCATGGGAATAAGTGCTTTAGACATAAAAGTAACATTAAGGAAGAGGAGTCCCTGCCCCGAGGAGCTTACAGTCTCATATATACCCTACTATCACTGGTCACAAGACATCCTACATCACATAGTGGGGAGGAGCAATACCAGAGGGATCCCACGTGGTTAACCCATTAAGGCTATTAACCCATGGTACTAACCCCCAGACAGGGCTACATATAGAATGTGTCCGTTTATACTTAGAAGGCCCTCTATAGACATTTTTTTGCCCATCTCAGAAAGAAAAATGTCTGGCAATAAATGAAGCCAGTCAATATGGCAAAATCACTTGGGCCCATATTACCTAATCTGTGCCATACTATACAGCACTATCCTTCAAGTAAATTGTCTGTAAGGTGCTTTTGGCCCAGAAGATGTCTTATAGCATATTACTGCTTAGTGAATATGATGGTGCTTGGAATGCATACAGTAAGTGTTTCTTTAAAGTTGCCACTGCTGACTGGCTCACTTGCAAGAATGCTGCCTGGGGCCATTGTTCTTTATCCACGGAAGAGCACACAATTAAAAATGTATATCGCCAGAACAAAGGGCGTCCCCAGAGTAATGATCAGTGCAGTCATTTCATGAATCTATTTATTTTGAGCAACAGACTAACTTCTGTATGAAGCAATAATGGGCATGTCACTACCAAATATGCTGTATCACTATATTAAGACATATTTCTGGGCAAGCTATCCGCCTATCTGAACAAGCTCCTCACCCCTACCACATGCAGCACTTATCATCTGAGATCTGACTCCAAAAGACTGTTTATAGTCCAAAGGTACAACAAAGTATCCGGCCGCTCCTCCTTCTCTTACCGTGCACCCCAAAACTGGAACAACCTACCAGAGACTCTCACAGCCACCACCAGCCTAAATTCTTTCAAAACTAAAGCTGTCTCACATTTTAATCTGGTCTGTAACTGTTACATACGCCTATAATGTATATTATCTTTAACTGTGCATGGAATGTCTTGAATATAATATATACCCTGTTCACTTATGTAACTGTATTTGTAACCATGTATTATTTGTCATTTTAACTCTGTGCCCAGGACATACTTGAAAACGAGAGGTAACTCTCACTGTATTACTTCCTGGTAAAACATTTTATACATAAATAAATGACTCCTAATTCTGCAGTAAAATTACTCTAGAGCATGTAGCATATATTTTAGTTCGATCTTCATCCATATAAGTGAAGTGCAGTTGTAGTACTCACAATTTGGTGAAATCTGTCCTCAGAAGCGCGCATCCAGCCAGGAAGTAGAGATGAAAGGAAATCCAAACATGGATAAAAGAGCACAGCGTTCCAAGAAACTGGGGCTTAAAAAAAATAATACTTTTTTTACATTTTAATATATGCAGCCTTTGATTACTTTTATTGAAAATTAATTACCTAAGTGGCCGATCGATTAATACTCCTATGATTGTTCAGCTTAGATCCTGCTTCCCAGGGTTCACTAAAGGGCCGCCTTTCAGTTTCAATCAATCCTTCAGTCAGTGTACTCAGCAGCTACAATGTATTCTTATATTACTAAGGTAACATTATCTATTATTACAGTTTGCAGCTCAAACTGCTGGGAATATTGGCAACAAATGATCACAAACAGGAAAGTGTTGCAAAGATCTTGCACTGCTGGGGAGGTGTGCTAAAGCCTGCTATATAACCTGCTATAACCTGTTATATTAAAACTTATTAAAAATGGCATTCAGTTTAATTTAAAAAAAACTTTTTTTTAGTAAGTATTATCTAATAGTACAGAACTGATTTAGGCCTAAGTGAAAATATGAATCTTAAACAGAAACATGTTTTTATTCAAACTGATACATTTAGTACTATTAACAAATATTCACTTGGGCTCCACAGATGTAGCAGATGTTACCGCTTCCAATAACGTAATGTATTACCGAAATAGTCAACACAAAAAATAACGTGGCTCCATTTTAAAAAATGCGAGTATGTTACATCTGTACGTTTAGAGAAGGAGCGGCTCAGTGAGTAAAGACACAGATTCTGGTAACAATGACTCTAAGTGTGAATCAGGAGAACATGGTTCAATTCCCAGTGTCAGCTCCTTGTGACTTTGGGCAAGTCACTTAATCTCCCTGTGCCTCAGGCATCAAAAACATAGATTGAATTCTCTGGGGCAGGACAGTATCTGTAACATTCCTACTATGTGCTGCGTACCGCGCGCTGTACTGTAATTGTGACGTGCTTTGACATTGGGAGAAAGGCGATAAATGGAATAAAGTTATTTTTTACGCTGTTTATCACAGGATTGCAGCTGTTGTAATAAGCAATTTTCTGTTCTTTGGCCACAGAGGATTTACACATCTACATCTGATTTATTTAACATTATATTGTTGACGATCTAATGCAACAGAACCACTAAGGTTGGAAATGCTGACTAGGGTTTAAGAATGATTTCCACTAAATATATATATTTTTTTCACAGATTTTTTAGGATCTAATGAAAGAAAAATAATTCCTGCAACTTCGTTTTAAGAGATTACTATGAGTTTCTCATCATCACTAACAAGGGGAGCAATGGACATTCTGGGTGAGCTGCAGTTACTAACAGCAAAAACAATGGAGAAAGTAGAAGTTGTCAAACAATACGAAGTTATCAGGGAGCTGGGAAAAGGGACGTACGGCCGAGTGGACCTCGCTATTCACAGAGTGAGAGGTAATCAGGAAATGGCATATTATCTGCAGTAAATCACTGGTTTCCAAGCCTAGAATCAATTACCCTAGTGATACAAAGGGCTCAGGATGGAATCTAATTTGCATGCAAACGTTATTTGATTATCCCAAAAAAAGTGATTTAGCTAGTGACGTACAAATAGTGTTTTGCGAGGATCTGACTTAAAAATGCATTAGATTTGTTGTACTGAATATTGTAATATATCTTAACACTTACCGTGATTGCTACACTGTGTTCAATAGCTACAGTATTAGTAGTAAGTGGGTCTGTGGTCTATAAAAGAGAGGGACATGAACATTATCGATTCCCTTTCTGGGGTGGGTGGGGGTCACTAAGCTCTTATAAGGGGTATCAACTTTAAATGTTGGTGTTTCACCTACAACATTTGCCTCTACTTTATAGCTCTTCACTCCTCCTTGGCCGAGTTCCACCGAGCGATTAAGTGACTCAACCTACCTACAAATAAGACACTGAAACAAGACTTTTATAGGGTCTGGACGGGTGTAACCCCACAGTTACGCATGATTTAACTAACATAGCGTTATTTCATGGCGCTATTTCCCTCTCCTCCTCAACCTAACCCTAAAGACCTGTTTCAGGGTCTAAGATGTACTTACAGTAACATTATGTTATTGGAAGATAAAGCAAAGTGTCATTTAACCCTATGCTAAGGCAATGTGTTACGGGTGTTGTTTCTGCATATAATTAGCTTTGAGGGAACATAACGCTGGTTCCTGTTTTAGGTAATGTCAGGTTATGATTTACTAATGCATGAAGGTTTCAGTCTAATTTGGCACCTTTGTCTAGGTACAATGAGTAAGTGAGCAGTGACAAATATATATATACACAAAGAACGCGGGGGAAGTGGAGCAGCTGTGTAAACCCGTGATCCCTTAGTCTGTTCCTATAGTAACCAACCAACACCGGAAGTGAAGGAAATGTATATAGCCCCGACATTGAATGAACAGTGATAAAATGAGTGTAAAATATTATGGGCAAATTCTATATTTGCTGAAGCAGTCGGTTGGGCCATTTTTGTCTGAAAATCCGCATACTTAAATGGGGATTTTGGGCCCAAAACAGACCAAATAGTTTCTTTGGACTATAGAAAATGACACCTAAGCCCGATTACAGAGTGCCACAGCACGAGTAGCCAACTCCAGTCCTCAAGAGCCACCAACAGGTCAGGTTTTCCAGATATCCCAGTTTCAACACAGGTGGCTCAATCAGTGGCTAGGTCTTCGACTGCACCACCTGTGCTGAAGCAGGGTATCCTGAAACCCTGACCTTTTTGGTGGATCTTGAGGACTCGAGTTGGACACCCTTATGCTAGAGTAAGGTAGAACTAAAAAATAACGGGAGTGCAAATAAAACCCAAAAAGTAACACATGTCGCAATATAAGGAAAAGCAGAAGCAAGCAAAGTACATTAAAGGTGAGAATCCAGATAAGCGATACAACAGCAGAAGAACATCGAGTAGTAACCGAATGCCAACGCTAAGTAAATACTGTACAAGCAGCTTCTGTAAGACAGTATCATATTGAACACACATTGTCTTACAAAAATAGTACAACATGAAAGCTTAGAAAAAGTTATACAAAATTGTAAAAAAAGAAAGCATGTGTGTCTGCATGCTGGCATGTGTGTCTGCACGCTGGCATGTGTGTCTGCACGCTGGCATGTGTGTCTGCACGCTGGCATGTGTGTCTGCACGCTGGCATGTGTGTCTGCACGCTGGCATGTGTGTCTGCACGCTGGCATGTGTGTCTGCACGCTGGCATGTTCTGTGGACAAAGCCAATAAATAAAGGATACATATGTACGGCAAATGTCTGGCGTGAGCGTTTCTGGGCACAAGTTCACCTGAATGGAGACCCCCATAATGGCGAATTTATGAAGCAGCAACCACGTATAGGGAGCAAATTGCAATGGTGGTTTAAGGGAAGAAGTGCAGCCACACAAGGTACGTTTCTAAGTTTATATAAATCATCACTCATGTGGAATATGCAGAAAAGTACAATATGAATTGTAAAAAAATGGATTCCTTAATAATAAATAAATGACAAGTGTCTTTCATATAACTGATTTAGTGTTTATTGTTTATCATAGCAACTGTCTCCCAATATACTGTACATTTATAATAAAGAGCCAGAAAAAGTTTACTAAGAATGCAATCAATATTTAAAGCAGCAATCTCCCCCTGCGTTTAATTATAAAGGAGAGGAAGCAGGTGGTCCCCACAGCTGAGCCGCATTACTTTAAGCTAGTGAGACAGTTTTTAGATTTGCATCGTTTGTTTCTTCTTTTACCATCCTATGTCTGTGTAACGTTTGCTCTTCATTGCATCAGCACACAGCCTTAAAAATATAATGTTTGGGAGACTAAGGCTGTGGGCATGGTCAGCGCTTAGGCGCTGACCCGTGCTGAGCCGCGCTCATGCTCGGCAGTGAGCCCCTGCAGCCGCAAGCATGCGGAAGCGTAGCTGACATTATTTTTCTAGTTTGAGTGCTCACGGGAGCGCAGGGCTGGTCACGTGAGCGGTTCGCCGTGTATGAGGGTTAGTCACCGGCCCGCCCCCCAACACACTTTCCCTCAGCCTCAGCACGCCACCGCACGGCTGGAGTCACCATGGACTCAGCCTAACCTGAGCCTAGCAGGAAGCTCTGCCGGACCAAGATGCCAGCGCGGACCAAGCTATCAGCGGACAGACCGAGCTGCCAGTGCACGGATCAAGCTATCAGCGCACAGACCGAGCTGCCAGCACATGGAACAGCTGCCAGCACATGGAACAGCTGCCAGCGGACAGACCGAGCTGCCAGCGCACAGACCGAGCTGCCAGCGCACAGACCGAGCTATCAGCGGACAGACCGAGCTGCCAGCGCACAGACCGAGCTATCAGCGCACAGACCGAGCTATCAGCGGACAGACCGAGCTGCCAGCGCACAGACCGAGCTATCAGCGCACAGACCGAGCTATCAGCGCACAGACCGAGCTGCCAGCGCACAGACCGAGCTGCCAGCGCACAGACCGAGCTATCAGCGGACAGACCGAGCTATCAGCGCACAGACCAAGCTATCAGCGGACAGACCGAGCTATCAGCGGACAGACCGAGCTGCCAGCGCACAGACCAAGCTATCAGCGGACAGACCGAGCTATCAGCGGACAGACCGAGCTATCAGCGCACAGACCAAGCTATCAGCGGACAGACCGAGCTATCAGCGGACAGACCGAGCTGCCAGCGCACAGACCAAGCTATCAGCGCACAGACCGAGCTATCAGCGGACAGACCGAGCTGCCAGCGCACAGACCGAGCTATCAGCGCACAGACTGAGCTATCAGCGCACAGACCAAGCTATCAGCGGACAGACCGAGCTATCAGCGGACAGACCGAGCTGCCAGCGCACAGACCGAGCTGCCAGCGCACAGACCGAGCTATCAGCGGACAGACCGAGCTATCAGCGGACAGACCGAGCTATCAGCGGACAGACCGAGCTATCAGCGCACAGACCGAGCTATCAGCGCACAGACCAAGCTATCAGCGGACAGACCGAGCTGCCAGCGCACAGACCGAGCTATCAGCGGACAGACCGAGCTATCAGCGGACAGACCGAGCTGCCAGCGCACAGACCGAGCTATCAGCGGACAGACCGAGCTATCAGCGGACAGACCGAGCTGCCAGCGCACAGACCGAGCTATCAGCGCACAGACCAAGCTATCAGCGGACAGACCGAGCTATCAGCGGACAGACCGAGCTATCAGCGGACAGACCAAGCTATCAGCGCACAGACCGAGCTATCAGCGCACAGACCGAGCTATCAGCGCACAGACCGAGCTATCAGCGGACAGACCGAGCTATCAGCGCACAGACCGAGCTATCAGCGGACAGACCGAGCTATCAGCGCACAGACCGAGCTGCCAGCGCACAGACCGAGCTGCCAGCGCACAGACCAAGCTGCCAGCACACAGACCGAGCTGCCAGCGCACAGACCGAGCTGCCAGCACACAGACCGAGCTGCCAGCGGACAGACCGAGCTGCCAGCGCACAGACCGAGCTGCCAGCGCACAGACCGAGCTATCAGCGCACAGACCAAGCTATCAGCGGACAGACCGAGCTATCAGCGGACAGACCGAGCTGCCAGCGCACAGACCAAGCTGCCAGCACACAGACCGAGCTGCCAGCGGACAGACCAAGCTGCCAGCGCACAGACCGAGCTGCCAGCGCACAGACCAAGCTGCCAGCGCACAGACCAAGCTATCAGCGGACAGACCGAGCTATCAGCGGACAGACCGAGCTGCCAGCGCACAGACCAAGCTGCCAGCACACAGACCGAGCTGCCAGCGGACAGACCAAGCTGCCAGCGCACAGACCGAGCTGCCAGCGCACAGACCAAGCTGCCAGCACACAGACTGAGCTGCCAGCGCACAGACCAAGCTGCCAGCGCACAGACCGAGCTGCCAGCGCACAGACCGAGCTGCCAGCGCACAGACCGAGCTTCCAGCGCACAGACCGAGCTGCCAGCGCACAGACCGAGCTGCCAGCGCACAGACCGAGCTATCAGCGCACAGACCGAGCTGCCAGTGCACAGACCGAGCTGCCAGCGCACAGACCGAGCTATCAGCGCACAGACCGAGCTGCCAGCGCACAGACCGAGCTGCCAGCGCACAGACCGAGCTATCAGCGGACAGACCGAGCTGCCAGCGGACAGACCGAGCTATCAGCGGACAGACCGAGCTGCCAGCGCACAGACCGAGCTGCCAGCGCACAGACCGAGCTGCCAGCGCACAGACCGAGCTGCCAGCGCACAGACCGAGCTGCCAGCGCACAGACCGAGCTGCCAGCGCACAGACCAAGCTGCCAGCGCACGGAACAAACTGCCCGCAGGCAGAAAAAAAATCTCAAATTCAACAGAAAGGAACATTTGAATAAATAATAATAAATGATTTCCCTTCTCTAGGGTCTTGGTCTAATCTCAAGAATATCGAGCCTTGCTAAGTAGCATCTGTGCATCAACAGAGAAGCCATTTCTGCCAAGGCTCCAGAAAATGTATGTTGTAAATGCTGGGTTCGTTTAGTGTAGTCTGATTAGCAATTTGTCCAAAGAGCGCATAATTAGAAAGGAGTCTTTAATTAAGCACAGCCATTAATCCAACTCCAAATTAGACTCTAATAGAAGGAGAAGGAGTGGCTCAGTGAGTAAAGACACTGACTGGTGTCGGCTCCTTGTGACCTTGGGCAAGTCACTTTATCTCCCTGTGCCCCAGGCACCAAAAAATAGATTGTAAGCTCCACGGGGCAGGGACCTGTGCCTGCAAAATGTCTCTGTAAAGCGCTGCGTACAACTAGCAGCGCTATACAAGAACATGCTATTATTATTATTAGTTGCGCTCATTTAAAAAAATTAGGATTACACGTCTCAACTCCACGTGTCGAGACGTTATGCTAATGGCTCCCACACAAACTGTCTTTTGTGCCTGTTTTTGGCCAACTCTAAATTGGGGTCTTATTTTTAGGAGCCACAAACTGACCATTCGCGCCCAAGCAATGAGTTTGCTACGACTCCACTGTCTTTAGCTATTGTCCCCTCTATGCTGGTCTGGGATACACTTTTACTGTCCCTTCATATCAACAGGTTGCAAGGCGCCATATGTTTGAAGGTATCTTATGTAATAGCACAGCTTAGTATTATGGCCCTAAATCCTTAACTGCTCTTTTTATTGAAGGCTGAGGCAGAACTAGGAACAAGATTCTTTCTTCATGTCCAGCAATGAGAAGTTCCCTATGGAAACATTATGCCAGCACTAACAAGCTCTCTTCATTGTCTGTAGTGCTGTTACATCTTACTACCGGGCATTATACATCAGAACCCTCAATACATTATATATACAGTATATTTATATATATATATATATATATATATATATATATATATATATATATATATATATAGCAATTGTAAATATTACTGTATGCTCATTTGCATGTCTTAGACAGGTCTGCAACCCTGTCTTTCCCCATTATCGCCCAGCATACAGCGCTTCCACTGTAGCAAGGGATTCTGGGAAATGACATGCAAATGAGCACTCAGTGCCACCTTTTGTCTCAAGCTCGTATTACACAAGCAAATCCTCAAGCCAATGCATGCTGTTTTAAACACAGCTTTTAGACAGAGGCTGGGATGAGATGCAAAGCCATTAAACCCACTCACAGACATATTTCAACCTTGATGGGTATCATCAGTGTGAGGTTGGTTGTAATGGCTAAGCTGGAACTCCCCGAACTTTCAAGGGGGTCCATACCGCCGGTTCCGGAGAGTCCTGAGGGCCAGGGTTTGAGGTATCTGTAGGAACTGCTCCGGCATGGCTGCAGAACCATCCTTGACCCTCTTGGACCAACCCGACAGAGTATGGACCCCCTTGAAAGTTCGGGGAATTCTCCCATAGACTCCAATGGTGGCCAATTTCCATTGACCGGCTATGGCGGAGAAACCCCATAGACTTCAACGGCGGCGATGCCCCGTTGAAAGTCTATGGTGGCGGATTCCCATAGCTGCCAACGGTGGCGGTTTGCCATTGAAAGTCTATGGCGGTGGAGCCCGTTGTTTTCAATGGGGATTTAGTGAAAAACCGTGATTTAATTTACAGCGGAGTTTTTTGTATTAAAATAGGAAACGGTTTAAGGTGTATTTGTGTAACTCCGGTTCCGAAGGTCGTAGTGGGCTGAAACTCGGACCAAATGGTGTCCCAGTTCCGGCATTAAGATCTGGGTAGTTTGGACCCGCTAGGAACCGGATCCGGAACCGGATATTTTAATATGTTTGTATTTTACCTATAACACTGTATCCCAAGGCAGGGATAAAACCCAGAGGAAATTCCTTTGCATACAAGGAAGCATATGGTCAGAGAGGCGACCCAGTGTCTAGGACTTAAGTGTTGTTCAAAGGATTTTGTCACCCTCACTGTTTACCTGAGGGCGGAGACGACTCAAACCAGAGCAGTCCGTGAGTGTCACATTTTACACCTTCCAACAAAGAGTATCCTGCCAGAAATTCCATTTGGTAGACTGGCTGGCATTCCTGATGTAAATGTGGGGCTACAGAAATGAGATCCCAGGATCCTAGTGCGCATGAGCTAACTAGAAGGGGGGCATGGATTAAAATGTGTTCCCACGTTAAAGATTGGATACAGGTAATTGTTGTCCAATCACCTGTACTTAATGTTAAGGATAGGGTCACAAAAGATATATAAACTGTGGTCAACCCTATATCCTTTGTCTTCTATACCATCTTGATTGTACCTGATTGCTGGAGAATTGCTATTTGATACTTCTCATTCCCCACCCCCAAGTAAGTGCTACTTCTTGCCTGTTACTGTACTATTTTGCTGTGTTCACCTATTTAAGGAATAAATATACTTTATTATATCTAAGCCTCGTTCAGTTCAACCCAGTTATTTGGTGTATTATTATAGCCTGTCACAAAGCTCCCGTCACAGACTCCAACCTCACACTGATGATACCCATCAAGGTTGAAACATGTCTGTGAGTGGGTTTAATGGCTTTGCATCTCATCCCAGCCTCTGTCTAAAAGCTGTGTTTAAAACAATATGCATTGGCTTGAGGATTTGCTTGTGTAATACGAGCTTGAGACAAAAGGTGGCACTGAGTGCTCATTTGCATGTCATTTCCCAGAATCCCTTGCTGCAGTGGAAGCGCTGTATGCTGGGCGATAATGGGGAAAGACAGGGTTGCAGACCTGTCTAAGACATGCAAATGAGCATACAGTAATATTTACAGTTGCTTTATGCTTTACTGTGGAGGGTTTTTGTCACTTTTGTTACCCACCATAACCTTAATAATTGTGGTATATATATATATATATTGTCCGATAATGTTTCCTTAAGTCTGTGTATCAATGTATGTATGTACGTATCTATGTATTATACCCGCTTATCAGTGGCAAAAATATAGAGTTTATTACTTTGATCCATAGATCTCATTAGGACCCCTATTTAATTGATAGTCAATCTGCTTCAGATGAAAGGGAATAAAATCTTGTCCAGCACAGGACTGCAGCTTCACAGCATATCCAATAAGGGCCACAGCGTCCCACCAGATCAGTAAATATATTACATGCGCACGTGCTACAACAACAGCAAAAACATGTTGGCATGTCTCAAATCATGCTCAAAAGTGTCATTTACACAAGATTATTTACAAACCAGTGCTGCAAATACTATAGAAGGTTTTTATGTGATATAATGCTCCTAAATACTGTAATTTTGTCATATATTTTGCTTCTTTATAGGAACAAAGATGGCCCTGAAATTTCTGCGGAAGAAGACAACAAAGCAGAGGAGTTTTCTGCAGGAGTTCTGCATTTCCCGCTATTTATGTGTCTGCCCGTATATTATTGGCATGTATGACATAGCTTTTGAAACGGATGAATACTATGTCTTTGCACAAGAATATGCAGTTGCTGGCGACCTTTTTGATATTATTCCACCTCAGGTATGTATGAGAAATTATATATGTATATTCATAATGCAAGAATAACTAATAGGCTCCGATTTAGTAAATGTAAAAGAAAACAAGATGAGGATCTTCCACCGGACGATTCAAGAAGTGTCCAAATCATTTATGAAACTTTAATTGTGGCCGTTCCCGGCTCACTGTATATTGCTTTAGATGCCACCTGGTTTCTCATTTTTTATTTCATGCAAATTCAAGTTGTTTTCAGTCATTTTCTGGAAATGTGCAGTTTTACACTGACTTGTTTTTTTGAAAAGTCAGGGATAGTTCTAGTGTCAAATAACACAGCCGTGTAAATGTTGATTACATTTAGAATTGAAGGCAGACCGCAGGGATTTAACGGCAGTGATTACATGTGGGGGGAAATCACACTTCTCATATTAATCCTCAGCCCAGGTTGCTCAGGAAACGTTTACATATCATTCTGACATTGTGACTTTGTGCATTTTTCTTATCTGCTACCTCACCTGCCCCTCTACCCTTTCCTAGTTTGTTCAGTCTCAGTGGTTACATTATTATAGGGTTGGGAATAACAAGATAAAAAAAGAACTTATACAGACGTGGTGTAACTCTGTGATCCCACGGCCACAGCTACATGCATCTGTGGTGTCAAAAAGGACCAAGCCCCTCCGAAAGGTTGGAGATTTCTCGGTCATGGCTTTTACCTTTTAGTAGCGTGGCTCTGGGACCACAATGTCCTGCTACATTAGTACTTGTCTGATTCGTTTTTTGAAGGCATCACGCAACAAGATTCAGACAAATATTTATTAAGCATTCTTCTGCAGTAAGACCCCTTCCATCGTTGGAGACATCTTCCTTTAACCTGAGCTGTAAGATTTCTTCCAGCGCCAGAAGACAGTTTAGTAAATATGGCTCACAATCCTTTAAACTAATTATTGCCATTAGTTGATCATAGTCCTATGCTCAAGTTCACATTTTAATAGTATTTGCAAAATGGCTCTTTTTCTGCGGTTCTTGCATGAATTTTATTGTAAGTACATCTACAGCGATGATCACCTAAGGCCTCGTTCAGGGTGCCAGAGGCAGGAGTTGGAGGGCGGGCATTCGCGTGTACAAGCGGCAGTCTGCTGGGCGATGTGTGTTCATCCTCCCAGCAGACTTTTTCAGGAGTTGAGGGGGCGGGGAGGGGCGGGGCTACAGACCTCAGCTTAGGGATCGAGGTTGCAGTCTGGAAATCATTCTCAAGAATGATTTCATTGGCTGCCGAGGTCCCAGTGACGCTGCTGCAGCTCCAAAAAACGACTTGAAACTGTAGCCAGCGTCAACTCCGTACTTCGGAGACAGGGCAGCTGCTACCCTGACAACCACAATTCAATTTGAATACATTGTTTCCGACGGCAGCTCGCACGTAAGCACGCCCTCCCTCCGAAGCCTGCACCCTGAACGAGGCCTAAGGCAAGAGTGGCAAATCCAGTCCTCAAGTCCCCCACCAGGGCAGGTGTTCAGCATATCCCTGCTTCAACACAGGTGGCTCAGTCTTTGACTAATTAAGCCGTGCGCTGAAGCAGAGATATGCTTGAAACCTGACCTGTTGGCCCTTGAGGACTGGATTTGCCACCACTGACCTAAGGCAGCGGTGTGCAAACTGTGGGGCACGCCCCCAGGAGGGGTGTGGGATTTTCTAAGGGGGGCGCGCGGTTGCAGAGCCCCGTGCTTTTCCACCAGGCATGTAAATGAAATGCCGGGGGAGGCGCGAGGCCTCGGCAACTTCACTTACCTGCTCTCAGCCGGCTCTCCCCTGTCGCATCGCCATGACAACGCGATGTCAAATGGCAACGCGTCACATGTGACATCATATGACTCGTGAAGCCCGAGAGCAGGTAAGGAGGGGGGGCGTAGGCAATGGGGAGTGGAGACAGGGGGGCGCGAAAGTTTGCGCACCCCTGACCTAAGGCATACACCTTGAAGATAATATATTTAGAAACAATATTAAAGGAGCCTAAGGGGAAAGGGAGACGATAGACAGCACACTGATAGTGTTAACTTTATGCAATTGCAGGGTGCACTGAACAAAAGGGGACCCTTATTCCCCTGTAAAGTACTAACAAATCTAAGTAAGTACCAGCACTCACTGTAATGGCCTCTGTGGCTCTGCTCCTCGTGCACGAGGGTTAGGGTTAGGGTTAGTAGCAGAGCCACAGAGGCAATTACAGTGAGTGCTGGTACTTACGTAGATTTGTTAATATTAAAGGAGCCGTACACCCTGACGGATCCTTCAAACTCTCACTATTTCCTGCCCCGTGGACTCCCCAGTTCCCAACACACTTACTGGTGCAGTTACCAATCTGTTTTTAAAGGCCATTGAATAGGAAGCCGCAACCAATGATGTTGCAGCTTCCTTTTGGCAGCCATTTAGTTTCCCCTAAGGGTGATTTAAACCCGGTAACTTTACTGGTAAGTATCTCAGGGGGAACCGGGTGTCTGTCTCCGGAGCTGAAAATAGTGGCATTTGCCTCGGAAGGACCCCCTGGGGGAGGTAAGAAAAATCCAGTAACAGGAACTCCTCATTTAAGCAACGAGCATCATTTGGGTTTTGTGAATGCTGAGTAACAAATGTCTTCACGTTCCCTTCCAAATAAAATGGCACCTGAGACTATATCATTAATCATAACATGTTAATATGATATATTTTTTATGTTTTCAGGTTGGTCTTTCTGAGCACATCACAAAACGCTGTATATATCAAGTTGCATTAGCCCTGGATTATCTGCACAACCGGAAACTTGTACATCGGGATATCAAGCCTGAAAATATTCTCATTTTTGACAAAGAGTGCAGAAAAATTAAGCTATCTGATTTTGGCATGACCCGAATCGCTGGTACAACAGAAAAACGTGTGAGTGGCACCATTCCTTACACCGCACCAGAACTTTGTGAGACTTCCAAACATAACGGCTTCCTTGTGGAATACAGCATCGATGTTTGGGCGTTTGGGGTCCTGCTTTTTTGTATGATGACTGGGAATTTTCCTTGGGAGAAAGCTCTTCATTTAGACTCCTTTTATTATGAATTTTTACAGTGGCAAAGGTATAAGGGTGCTCCGGTACCTTCGCAATGGCGTAGATTTACTCCTCACGCCCTTAAAATGTTTAGTAAATTGCTTTCTATTGAGCCAGAGAAAAGATGCCCAATTAAGGATATTTTGTGGTATTTTGGCAAGACCTGGTTAGCAAACAAGGATGAAGCACATACCTCTGACACGAGAAGCAGTACAGATGTATTTGTACATATAAAACATCAAGGCCTTCCTTTCATAAGTGGTGATTTAAACAGCAATAAAAGTGACACAAGTCCAAGTTTATCCTTTTCCTCTTGTAGCAGCTATGAAGAAGTACCAAAAGAAACCAACTCCAATTCAATGTTAGTATCAACACCAATTGAAATATGTGTATGAAAATGATGTTCTGTAATGCTCTAGAATGTAGGTTACATGCCAGCAAAGCAACATTGCTAGTTCTACTATAACTTCTCCTTATTTCACCTTATAGCAATCAGGAGCCAAGTACTTCTGATATATTCAAGGTCATTTTGTAATTCTGGTGTACAAAAGAAATCATAAATGAAACACTTCTTTTCATTTCTGTACTGTTCATCCAAGTGTGTTTGTGTAAAAAAAAAAAAAAAAGTGACTTAATTTTTAATTGGTCATTAAAAAAGCCCCCTTTTTTTTATAGTCCTCTAAAACATACTTATTTGTGTATTAACTTAGAATAAAATGCTTTTTTCATCACCTGGTAAAATACATTTAAGAAATGTACATTTGAAAGGCAATACAGTGTCGAAGACGAATATCATTTTCAGCATTTTCCCAGATAATACCAAGTAAAATCGAAAGATTACAACTGTATAACATGTTTGTCATTGCAAAAAAAAACTATTTCGGCTATACTGCCAAATAGTTGTAAATAAATAAAATATACACTTAATCAAACAGTTTCAAGACTACTGTTTAATAATATAAAGAGCTTGGTGAATGGAAAATGCACAGTTAACAAACACACACACATATATATACAGTATATATATATACATATACAGTATATATATATATATATATATATATATATATATACATATACAGTATATAGCAAATGGAAATATTACTATACGCTCATTTGCATGTCTTAGACAGGTCTGCAACCCCGCCTTGCACCACTATCACCCAGCACACAGCCCGTCTACTGCAGCAAGGGAGTCTGGGAAATGACATGCAAATGAGCACACAGTGCCACCTTTGCTTCAAAACCATTTTTAACATGGTTCCCTATAGGCTTAAGCTTGCTGCAAGGTCACAGCTTTGGGCACAGCCAGGGTTAAGATGCATTGCCAGTAAACCCACCCACAGACAGCTGTTTCGACCTTAATGGGTCTCATCAGTGTGGGGTTGGTTATACTGGCTATGCAAAAAGTAAGCAATGAGGATAGGTTTTACCATACTTAGTTAAGTTATGGTGGGTAAAAAAAGTGACAAAAACCATCCACAGCAAAGCATATAGCAAATGCAAATATTACTGTATGCTCATTTGCTTGTCTATATATTGTGACATAGTCCAAAGATGTTAGGCAGCTTTCTGCCCCATTTTAGGTCAGAAAGTGCAGGAATAGTTAAAAATGATCCGTTCCACAGCTTCCCATTAACTCAGGCAGCTGGATGGAAAATCCAGACCACAGATTACAATGGCTCTAGTTCTCCCTCACCTGCTCTTCTAATCACATGCACAGGTATTTAGAGCAGAGAGGTTTTGCATTTCACTCTCTCTCCTTAGAGCCTGGAGGCTGGGGGTATCGCTGCTCCCCTGTTTCCAGTTTCGGGGTGGACGGCCCCTCCAAGTATCACAGTACCAGAGGATTTGCCTGGACACTTGGGACCGTGTTCCCACCACGAACAGATAAGACAAAACAAATGTTTATTGCTGTTGCTAAAAGACTGTGCTGTATCTAGTGACCCTAAATGAAAGGGCATTGTTTTAAGCTGGGGAACCAGGTTAGTTGGCCCAGTTAGTTCGCAGTTAGAGGCTGATTCTGATGTGTAGTTAGTTCCCTGAAAGGGATAGGATTTCTTTATATGATTTGGTTTTTATTTCTTAAAAGTGACACTGTGTGAAGTGCTATGACACTGATATAAGTGAACCACTGAATGAAAATGTCTGAGTGCCTCTTGCCTACACATGTTAAAGCTGCAGTCCCTTACTTGGATGAAAATAAAGCAGGCAGAAGCCTGAGTTAAGCAATATAATACTTTGCATGATCCTGTTTGTTGTATAATTAACCCTAGAAGACTGTGTCGGGAAGAACCCAGACAGACGTCAGCGCTACAAAAGAGGGGCGTTTGTCACAATATATATATATATATATATATATATATATATATATATATATATATACAGTATATATTTTATCCCCACATGCCACTCCACAGAACTCTGACCTCGCAGAGCCATACGCACACTCCATTGATTCAGACAACTTAGGGCAGTGAGCCTTCATATGTCCTGTCTAACCACACTCAAAACAAACAATTGGCCCAGTTCGGTCTTGAAACCCTTTCAGAGATTTAGAGTTTCTGTCCTTGTCCGGGTTTTCTTCCACTCCCTCAAACCATGCGGCCGGTCGCGGGTCTTTGTTCCAGCGCTGGCTTCTACTGTTCGTGTTGGGCCACGAGTTTTGGTTTGGGCGAGAGAACGTTGAGCGTGACAGTTCACGGGTGGCTAGAAAACGTTCCACTGCGCCTACCATGGCATCATAAGTGAAGGGATCTCCTTGTCCAGGGTCCAGGGGTAATGATCAAATTAAGCAGTCCAACACCACCCTCTCAAGGATCCGGGTTGGGCTATATGCTTCTGGTTTTAGCCACTTGGTCGCCAGATGGATCAAATCCCATAACTGGGATCTGGGTGACTTCTGTTCCTGGTATCTCCATGTATGGATCCTTTGCGCACAGACTGCGGGAGTCGGAAATGATTTCACTTTTTAGGTGGTCATAGTCTGCTGCGACTTCTTCGTCGAAGTCACCATATGCTTTTTGGGCTTCCCCTAGTAGAAAGGGTGCGATAATCCCAGCCCATTTGGAGTGGGCCCAATTTTCCCGGGAAGCGATTCGTTCAAAGGACCGGAGGTAACCCTCTACGTTATCTTGCGGCGTATAGGTTCACCTGGATAAGCCGCACTTTGGCTGCACTAGTCTGGTCCATAGTAATCTATGCCAGGCGTTGAACCAGCTCTCTCTGTGTTTCTGCGATAACGCCAAGCTGGGCCGCAAGTATCTGGTTTGTCTCACGTTGTGCCGTAGTGCTTTCAACTCCTTGTCTGTTAGTTTTCTGCTGAACAGCGATGCTGTGTAGTAGGGCTTTCACAACGTCCTCCATACTGACAGTAACAGTCCGCACAGGATCTACCAGTCGCAATGTGCAGCTCCGTCCCTTTTACAGGGTGTTCGGCTTCCCACTTCAAACACCACTTGTGGCAGAATGACTGTTGTTAGTGAGGAGGCAACATAATTCTTCCAGTGAAATAATATGCTGGTGGTTTTATTTGTCCAAAAATATAACAAAACAATGGGTGCTCTGTCCCTTTAAGTAAAACAAAACATAAAGCAAAAGCCTATCCCCGTTAGGGAAACTAACTAAACAAAAGTTCAGTCTATCTACCTGGCTGGCTATCTAAACTAGACCAGACAAACAATATTCGGTAACAACACTTGGCTCATTACCTGGGAGCTTTATTCCTCTCGGACAGCATAACTATGAGCAGCCTGTGTCTGTCTGTAAGCTCTCCTCTGTCCTCCCCCAGTGTCTTAGAGAGACTGCTGCTGCAGAGGCATTTCCTCTTCCTCTTTTAAAAGCAGGTGAGCTTACTAAATTAGGATCACCTGTGGACTGCCTAATCAGTGGGGTTAACTCCTCGCATACTGGAACACAGGCTTACTGCCACCTCCTACTAATGTATACAGAGTCTATGACTCTGTCACAGGTGGTACCTTTTTTATTTGGACTAACAATTGATATTTTTAGACAAGCTTTTGAGAGATCTCTCTCTTCTTCAAGTTGAAATTCTGATTTACAAGAAAGAGAGTAGAGCTCTCGAAAGTTTGTCTTAAAATATCAATTGTTAGCAGTGGTGGATATCCCTTAGGTCCTATAGGCCCCATAGTCCCGGGCCTAGGGCAGCAAAATTTGGGGGTGGCAAATTTCCATTCCCCCTCCCCCATATACAGAGGCCCCGCTCTCTTCCTCATTGATTGCCGGGGTAGAGCATGGGGCCCCTGTAAAGTTCTCTTACCTTTTCCTTTGTGACACCCTCTTTCTTCATCATCAAATGATGCCGCAATGTCATGTTACCATGGCAACGCGCCCTGCTTTGTGACATCACATTTCCCTGGCAACGTGCCTCGCCATGTGACGTAACAGTGTCATTTGAATGATGTGAGGTATTAGGGATCACCCATCATATTGTACACACTACTTCAGAGACTGAACCCTGACATGCTAACAGACTTATGGTTTGGTTTATTTACCCCATTTGTTTTTAGATGCAATTACTGTATTTATACTTTTTTCTTACTAATTCAGCTTTCTGGACTGGTTTCTTGAGCCATTGAGCTATTATTATTTATTTCTCCCGGTGTGTTTCGCTTGAGTGCAAATTGGGCACTGCTTTTCTATAGGTACAGTTACATAGTACAGCGGTGCGCAAAGTGGGAGGCACGAGTCTTGCTGCGGGGGCCACGGGGTTTACAGAGGCCCTGCACACTTCCCGAAGGCATTTCAATTAATGCCGGGGGTGCTGCAGGGCCTCTGTAAACCTTACTGTCACGGTGAGATTATGACAGGCTGTATAGTCACACATAAATATATATAACAGTTGATATATATTTATCACTGGGTCTGAACTGGGACGAGACTTAGATATGATAAAAAGTAATTTATTCCTTGATAAAGGTGAACACACAAAATGTACAAATAACAGCAAAATATAGGCACTTACTTAAAGATGGCAATGATGAAAACAGTCCCATCTGGACTGGCAGTCATACAGCAAAACCTGCATCATCCCAAGACCTTGCATAAAGACACAGGCCTGATGACATGCAGACATGAAGACAATGAATACAATGAACAACACTGGATAAGGGCTTGACCACAGATTATATACCTTTTGTGGCCCTATCCTAAACCTTAAGTACAGGTGATTGGTTTTCAATTACCTCCAGCCACTCACTAAAGTGGGAAAGCATTCTGACCCATGCCCCCCTGCTAGTTGGCACATGCGCAGTAGAACTCTGGGGTCTCATTTCTGAAGCCCCACATTTGCATCAGGAATGCCAGCCAGTCTATCCATTTGAAGTTCTGGCAGGAAAACCTTTGTTGAAAGGTGTGAAGTGGGACACTTAAAGACTGCTCTGGTTTGAGCCTCCTCCGCCCTTAGGTAAACAGGGAGGGTGACAAAACCCTTTGAACAATACTTAAGTCCTATACATTGGGTCGCCTCTAGGGCCATCTGCTACCCTGGTATGCAAAGGAATTTCCTCTGGGTCTTTGTCCATACCTTGGGACACAGTATTAAACATAAAACATAAGCGTATTAAAATATCCGGTTCCGTTGGGTCTAGCAGGTCCACACTTCCCAGTTCTCATTGCCAGAACTGGGACACCATATGGTCCACAAAGCGACTTGCTACGACCTGCGGAACCGGAGATACACAAATGCACATTAAATCATTTTTCACTTTAATACAAAAATCTCTGCTAAAAAGAAATCTCAGCTTTTCACTAAATCCCCATTGAAAACAACGGGCTCCGCCGCCATGGGTTTCAATGGAGCAACTCCGCCGTTGTAGTCAATGGAGTTTCCTACCATAGACTTTCAATAGGGAACCGCCGCCATTGAAGTCTATGAGAAAATCCACAAATCTTTACAGTCGTCCATACTCCGTCTAATTGGTCTGAGGGGGATGGAAATGGGCATGCATTAAAGCCGGAACCTTGGCTACATGTCACCCAAACCCCATCCCTCTGGGCATTCCAGAACCGAAGATATGGACTTACACATTTCAACATTTTACACTTAGTCATTTTTTCACCATGCGGCTTTTCCCCCATTAGAATCAATGGATAAAGTCCCGAACTTTCAAGGGGGTCCATACTCCGTCGGGTTGGTCCAAGAGGGTCAAGGATGGTTCTGCAGTGATGCCGGAGCAGTGACTACAGATACCCCAAACCTTGATCCTCTGGTCCCTCCGGAACCGGAGATATGGATTCCAAAATTACAGCATTTCACACTTAGTCATTTTTCGGAGCTGTTTCTGCCGCCGCCATTGAAGCCTATGGCGCGACCCGCTCTTCTCGGTTCGACCCTTATCGGGGGTCCAGGATTCGGGGACCCGGTTGTGGTCGAGTGGGGAGAGGTCTAGGAACTAGGGACAGAAAGAATTTTATTCCTAGGGGCCCTAGAACTGTTTATTCCCACGCCAATTAACGTTGAACTTGACTCAAGTGATTTTAACTCTTTTAAAGGACATTGTATCCGCTTTGCGGTCTGGACGGCAGCCAACTTGTTCTTCGAACGTTACCTCGAGGAATCTCCATTGAAGTCAATGGGCCCATTGACTTTCAATGGGAAACCGCCGCTCTCCCTCTCGGACGCCACCTGCTGGTCTTTACAGGAAACAGGACTAAAACAACAAGATTCTCCATTAGAATGCATTGAGCCCTAATGGCGGCCAATGGGGACCTGCAAAATGGTGCCTGAAAAGGCGGGAAAATTACACAAAGAGCTATAATCATTAAAGGACTATTAACCCTTGTGCTCCCGGATGGATTCTAGTGTGTGTGTGATGCAGACACTGATTAAACCAGACATTACAATGGAACAGGGGAACAGGGGAAAATACATTTATAGGTTATGACAAGGGTTAAATCACACGTCTGGGCTTCAGCCCAGTTAACCCCTTGTCTCCCTGGTGAGGTTAGAGGGTGGCAAATTGGGGTGTAACCCCTTTAATCCCGGGCCAAATCCTCTCCATCGTCACACTTACTTACATGGAGTCAGACGCTCCTGGTGATGCGTCGCCCTGGCAACGTGAAATCATAATCAAGGTAAGAGGGGGGTGTGAGGAGAGGTGGAAAGCCAGCACGGGGGTGCAGGGGAAAAAGATTGCGCTCCCCTGACATAGTAGATGAAGTTGGAAAAAAACATACCGTATTTTATGTCCATCAAGTTCAACCTATGTTAGATTTCAATGACAGGTACTTATCCTATATTTGTATTAACAGTATTTTGATCCAAAGGAAGCCAAACGAAAACCCCAGTGACACATTATCCAATGAAAAAATAAATTCCTTCCTAACTCCAGTATTGGCAATCAGATTACTCACTGAATCAACATTTTTCCCATGTTTACGTATTTGGTATATCCCTGTAGTGTATACCTTTCCTTTCTAAAAAGATGTCTATCCTTTTTTCAAAGATATCTATTGTATCTGCCATCACAGTCTCCATGGGTAATGAATTCCACATTTTAACTGTATATTTTACCAAGAAAAAAGAGGGTCGGGTGCACCAGTTATTAAAAAAAATCTCATTTTATTCATCCAAAGTTTTAAAAATGTTACATTATACAAAAGTTTGCATAGACAAATAAAAATGTATAGAAACCGCCATGTGTCACATAAATATCCAAAAATAGTGCAAATGACATCACATATTAGGAGTTAGACCAGGGATCTGGTAGAAAAGCCGATGGCCTTTTTGCTTTTACATCAAATGCTTCATCAGGGTTGAAGAGCTTTTCTTACAGTGATTACATACAATTCTTCAGACACAATGGGGGGCGTATTCAGTAAGGTTGTGGTCCCAGTGCGTTCTACAGTGCACAGCTCGGTGTGCGCTGTACGTACCAGCACCGCCCCCTAATCAGACCGGGCCCAGTACCTACCTCGGCGCGCATTTAGCAGTCACGCTGTACTACAGGTTTTTGTAAATACAAATTTTTTTATTTACAACTTGCGACGGAGGCGTGGCCACGCCCCCACCGTCGGTTCAGCCAACGAGGGCAAACCAGCCGCGTGAGGTCATGGCCACGCCCCCGCAAAAACCCCACCACGCCCACTCCCATCGCAATCTCTGCCTCTCTCCAAAGACCTCAGATCGCGTGTGCACGCGCCGCCCCCCGCCCGGCGCGAGTGCTACAGTGCACACTGGTACCGCAGACTAAGATGCAGATCAGCGCTATCATAGCTTACTGAATAAGTGTAACGAGTGCTGACCATAAACAAGGCGGGACTGCGAGGCTGAGGTGGGGGTGTTGGTAACCACTGACCTCCAACCGAGCAGCCATGTCCGGAGTGCTAGAGTAGAAGTCGTGTTGCTGGGTCAGGGTAGGAGAAGTCAGATTGGTCCAGGTACTTGCCGTGGTCTAGGAGTGGAGAGATTGAATTGTCATTGTGCCGTGCCATGGTCCAGGGGTATAGAATGTAGCATTGTTGTGTCCGTAGCCGTGGTCCAGGGGTCAGAGAAGGCAAGAGTCCGGGTGCAATCTCAGGTCAAAATACAGGAAGCAAGACAAGGCAAAGGCAGGACAGCAAGATGCTAGAGGTAAGCACACAAGTCACAAGAACAGAGTTTATGCTCAGACAGTTTGTAGGAGGGCTGGCTGAGTATTTAAAGGGCAGGCAGCCAATGGAAAGGCAGCACACAGGTGCAAGGTAACGAATGCAGGACAGCCCACAGCTGCAGTGTAATGAGCAATCAGACATAGGCTGTCCACTGATAGGCAGGGACGGAGTGCATAGCAGCTGAGGAATAATTGAGAGAATTAACCCCTTGTTTGCTTGTGTCCACGCGTCATCTGCGCATAGCTAGCATGCGCCGTAGGTTGCCCATGTTGTCACGGAGGCGAAGCCTGGAGATGGTTCCTGCAGTGTTTTCCTTCCTGGCAGCGCGGTGCCTGCGTGCTGATTGCGGCTGACGCGCGGCACTCGGGACATTGCGAGATGCGTCACAGGGGCAGGGCCTAAGCCCGATCCTGACAATAAGCCCCAATAAGTCTCTGCCATGAAGAATTTACGATTTAATGGTGGTGCCAGGACACAGGGACATAATGTTGCTAGAAAAATTAACACTGGGATTTGACTGGAAAAGGGGGATAGAGGTCTCCAATAATAATAATAGTATGTTCTTGTATAGCGCTGCTAATTGTACGCAGCACTTTACAGAGACATTTTGCAGGCACAGGTCCCTGCCCCATGGAGCTTACAATCTATGTTTTTGGTAGATAAAGTGACTTGCTCAAGGTCACAAGGAGCCGACACCAGGAATTGAACCAGGAATTGGAATTGAACCAGGAATTGAACCAGGCTCCGCTGCAGCAAACTCAGTGCCAGTCAGTGTCTTTACTCACTGAGCCACTCCTCCTCCCCAATAGATGACAATACACTGCCATTCAGCAAAATGCGCATGAGTGTAGTGTAGGCATCGCCACTGATCCTTTCAACATTTTGCTGTCCTGCCAACTTGCACAAGCCTCACCCTAAAATAAAGTACAATACAATAATTAAGATCCATGATAACAGTAACTACTGTACTAGCAATACAGGTTAAACACTATTATCAGCCAGAAAGTTAAAGAGTAATTCTGAAAGCATAATGGTGGGCGTGTCCATGCAAACCATTATCAATAAGCAGACAAAGCTGCCAGGTCATAAGCACAGCAAAATAAACTTGTACAAAAAGAAGAAAAGGAAAAATAAAAAAGTAAGAATGGACAAAGCAGAATGCCATTATGGTAAATTAAACACAGACTTACCGTTATAGAAAAGGAAAAACTAGATTTGGCAACCACCTTTATACTAGGGGCAAAAGGCGAGGGAGAGACTGAATGAAGTAGCTTCTGCAATAGCATGACCCCTAATCTCAACCCCCCTATAATATCCAAAGAGAGCTGTTAATTCGAATTAAAGTGGACCGTACCATAAATAAGTATTTAGGGTTGTATTATATATATTATATAAAGCATAGCCTCCAGACACTATTCTTCTTTTGGGCCCTCACAGTATGTCCTGGTAGGTACAGGCACTGTGAAGGGTTAGATTCTCTCATGAAGACCTAGCTTGTTATTGCAGCCTGGATGCATAGTTACTGTATCCAGGGGCAAGCCTAACAACTACCAGAGAATGTCATTCTGGGGAGGATACTGGTTGGGTCACATGCAGCTAATGTGATGTCTATCAGTATCATACCTGCCCTGTTATGAGGCAGGGTTACAAGCCCATCCATCCCTTGGGTATATACTGAAACTTTCCCTGAAGTCAGTGTTTCTTCCCTCCCCCTGTGGAGTGGGAAACATCTACCCTGTATTCCAGGAGGGGATACAGGAGGGGATCAAGAAGAGGTCTACATGGGTCTAAAAGCCTTGGAGGTTTCCTGTCAGGGATTTCTGATGTGATTGCAATAAAGAACCATGGAACCATCCATATGTGTGGATCACTGGGTGGGTCACAAAGAAGTGTCAGCATGGACCATCCTGGTCATCTCAGGATCCTCGCTGGCTGGAGGCGCTGTTCACCAGAGATTAATCAACCTGAAAACCTGTCCTGGTGTCTCCCAACACCATGGTGGAGCACTCAGAGCCTCCTGTTCACGCCAAACAGGTATGCACTGCACCAGCAACACCAGGTAGTCGGATTGTCTCATTTAGGGTGGGGTAACATGTGCTACATATATATAAATATATATTTCTCAAAGTGGCATTTTCAGACAGATTTTGTCTTCAATGGGATTTTCATCTACAGTAAAATAGCTTGACAATAAAGACATCATACGTGCAGCGGATAAAGGGATGGCATCGTTGTCATGGATTATAACATACACCGACAGGAGGTTTTGGGACAACTTGGCATTTCCACCTGTTACAAAACTATCCCTGGTGACTCCACGCAACAATATAAAGATGGATGTTGATCCAATTATTGAGCTGATTCTATCTAATGGCTGGATTACAGAAGAAATAAGGGACTTTCTGCTACAAACTTATCCAGTTGTTCCAATTTTGTACAATTTGCCTAAGGTGCATAAGTCTTAGCGGTTCTCTTAGACCCCTTGCTGGGATATCCCAAGTATCTGAATCTGATTCCCTCTCTCTTAAATATCTTTACACATGACCATTAGCAGAAAGCCTGGGAGTTAGCTGGTGGGGAGCTTAAACCACCTGGTCACCATGCTTCCAAAAATACAAATCCAGTTCTCAGTGTTATGAAACATTTCCTGAGCCCCTACACATATAGTACTTGCAATGTTTTATCCCCCCCCCAACCTGTATTGCATTCTCCCCCCCTCACAACCCCCCCCCCCCCAGGTCCCTATCACCTCCCACACATCCCAGGCCCATATTTATTTATTTATCAAATGTTTTTGTAATACATTACCTCTCATTTTTAAGTATGTCCTGAGCACAGAGTTATAATGGCAAATACATGGTTAAAAATACATAGCTACAATAAGTGAAAAGGGTTATACAGTACATTATATACAAGACATTGCATGCACAGTTAAAGATAAAGATAATATATATTATAGGTGTATATAACAGTTACAGACAGAATAAAAATGTGCGACAGCTTTAGTTTTGAAAGAACTTAGACTGGTGGCGGCAGTGATAGTCTCCGGTAGGCTGTTCCAGTTGTGGGGTGCACGATAAGAGAAGGAGGAGCGGCTGGATACTTTGTACAACCTTGGGCCATTAAACAGTCTTTTGGAGTCAGATCTCAGATGATAAGCGCTGCATGTGGTAGGGGTGAGGAGTGTGTTCAGATAGGTGGGTAGCTTGCCCAGAATGTATTTGAAGGCAAGACAGGAGAGATTAACTTTGCGCCTAGACTCAAGTGATGACCAATCTAGTTGTTTGAGCATTACGCAGTGATGTGTGTTGTAATTGCATTGGAGGACAAAGCGGCATATTGAGTTGTAGAGGGTATCATGTTTGCCAAGGTGAGTTTGGAGTGCCACATCATTTACTATGTCCCCATAGTCTATAATTGGCATTAGCATCTGCTGTGTAATGCGCTTTTTGACCAGCAGACTTAGGGAGGATTTGTTCCTAAATAGTACACCTAGTTTGGCATACGTTTTGGCAATCAGGGTATCACTGTGCAACCCAAATGTTAAATGGGAGTCAAACTACTGTATATGCCCAAATATTTGACACTAGTAACAGGGGCTTGGATGGTATTAGAGTTTGTTCTGATCTGTAGCGCCTTCATTGGAAACTTTAGAAATGTAGCCTTGGTCCTAAATACCATTGTTACAGTCTTGTCAGTGTTTAGAAACAGTTTGTTTTGGGAAATACAATTTTCAAGTCTCACAAAGTCAGATTGAACTATGTGTTCAAGGTCGGAGAGGCTATGGCTGTATGCATATGATTGTGTCATCTGCATACATATGTATTGAGGCTCCCTTACAAGCTGTAGGAAGATCATTGATGAACACTGAGAAGAGTAGGGGGCCCAGAACAGAGCCTTGTGGGAGACCGCAGGTGATATCCAAGGGATTGGAGTTAGTGCACGAGATAGACACATGTTGGGATCTACCTGATAGGTTGGAATGAAACCAGTTCAAAGCATGCTTGTGACGGTAGCTTTGAAACAGGCTATTAATAATACACAAAAAATATATAACTGGGTTGAACTGGACGAGACTTAGATATGATAAAATATAATTTATTCCTTAAAAAAGGTGAACACACGAGATATACAAATAACAGACAAAATATGGACACTCACTTAAGATGGAAATGATGAAACAGTCATAATTCTGGACTGGCAGTTCATACAGCAATCTTCAAAATCACCAAGACATGAAAGACATGAAGGACAATAGCCATAGGCTGAGCCTGGTTCTTATACAATTATTTCCCATTGAACAAAACCTAAACCCAGCCCCTCTCATAAATCAGTGGTGAGGTTGACAGTTTTCCCCAGAGTAAAACTCCTCCCACCCAAGGACGTTTAAAAACTGTTTTTCCTATCTAAATAACTTCATAACTTCAGTTCAGTTATACTTACTGGCACGCGAGCCATATTAATACATTCCGGCACGCATGACGCTCCCAATGAGACTAAATATTACTGTGTAATACTAAAATTAAGAGAGATATTAATATCTGTCTCTTAGGACTGGCTAAACATCAGGTGTCTGTAATCATTATTTGCGGCTCAGTCCCCCGGTTACACATATGTAACTCTTAGCATGTTCAGCCGAGGATATCTCATAATATTCTTATATTTAATAAGGCCACTCATTCTGAGATCTCCTTGCGTAACCGCACCCCTGGCCCCCATCAAGAAATTCTTTGAAGCAGGGCTATGTGTAGTGGACATTTGTCACCTGTGCTATATTTCACACCCAATGCCCCAGCCTGGGCCTAGCTGTCTCTACCAGCCATATGTGTTTAAATACACCAAACCCCCTCTACTTTTCACACCCAACTTCAATCAAGCCTTTTGAAGCCCAGATATTTCTGAAAAGACACCACGCATTCTAATGTATTTTCCTAAACTGCAGTTCATTAACCCCTTAAGCCCCAGTGTGTGTGTGGTGCAGACAGGCCCAGAAACAATACATTTATACAGGGGAATAAACAGTTGGATGGCTGAAGCAAGGCAAAAACACATTACTGGACCCCAGTCCAGTTAACCCCTTGCTTCCCAGGTGAGAGTAGAGGGTGGCCAAATGGGGTGTAACCCCTTTAATCCCGGGCCAAATCCCCTCTCTCTTGACAATGCTTCCCTATTCCAGAGCACTGGAGTTTGTTTAGCAAGATAACATGATCAACAGTATCAAAAACCTTTGCAAAATCTAGGAATATTGCATAGGAATATTGCACCAGTTCCATTCCACACTGGATCTCATGGCAAACTTTTTTATATCTTCCCCCCCTCCCCAAGCCTATAGGCGAGTGGTGCCTCCCCATAATAAATGCCGCTCCCCTCCCTAAGTGTCCTGCTTCCTCAGGCCCCCAACCTCCCACTCCCTCCAGGCACCCACTTCATTCCCTAGCACCCCCAGCTCTGGCCCACTCCCTCACTCAGGCCCACAGCCACGCACACCCATCTAAGGCTCCAGCCGTCCACTGCCTCCATGGTCCCAAACCACCCAGTCACACATTCAGGCCCCCAACCTTGCACTGCCTTCTAAGGCTCCAACCGCCCACTGCCTCCAAGGGCCCCAAACCGCACGCTCCCTCACTCAGGCACCCACCATTAAAAAAATGTCAACGTTGGCAATTCTGAGCCCGCCATTTAAAAGAACATTATTGGGGGTTTTTTAATAAATAAACCAAAACAGAGCACGGCCATTTAAGTATAAATATATTTGTTATTAGCCAAGTGAAATGTTTATTTTCGTGGGCTGTGTGGGGCTATCCCTTTAAAAAGCGTGGAACATATAATGAAATAACATGATCTGTAGTACTGTGCAAACATACACGCTGATAAGAATGGGTGTGTGAGGAAGCAAAGATAACAACTTTCTTACTAGTCATTTAGATAAAACACTATTACAGTTTCCTAGCTGCAAAACCGAGCAAAGCTGTAGATTTCTTATGGATAAGGGTTATCCAGTTGATAGTACATAAATCAGTATTTTCCTGTGATAAAGCTGAGGCAGTTCTCGCACTAGTTTTGAGGCCAGGAGACCTTGGTAATAACCCAGTGACTCAGATACAGTGGCAGAAGTTGACATAAGGCAGTCATGTTTATTGTTTCACATGTTAAAGTAACTGCTGACCGATGCCAGCCGCAGGGTTTACTGTACTCACAATATTGCATCATGTAAACAGAATCATTTCACCTCCACATTTCCCCACTATACAGGCATACCCCGCTTTAAGGACACTCACTTTAAGTACACTCGCGAGTAAGGACATATCGCCCAATAGGCAAACGGCAGCTCACGCATGCGCCTGTCAGCACGTCCTGAACAGCAATACCGGCTCCCTACCTGTACCGAAGCTGTGCGCAAGCGGGGAGACTATAGAGCCTGTTACACATGCGTTATTTACATCAGTTATGCACGTATATGATGATTGCAGTACAGTACATGCATCGATAAGTGGGAAAAAGGGAGTGCTTCACTTTAAGTACATTTTCGCTTTACATACATGCTCCGGTCCCATTGCGTACGTTAATGCGGGGTATGCCTGTATTCAAGTTACATTCAGCACTTTAAAGCAGCAACCCCACCTAAAGTCAGTATTGATTTTTTTTATTCAAACCGGGGGATCCCCGGAGCTGATTTGCGCTATTATAATCTCCAGGGACTCGCCGATCCCCGAGATATTTACATTGTTACATAATTAAATAGTTACATAGTAGTTTGAAAAAAGACAGACGTCCATCAAGTTCAACCTAATTTAGACGACAGATACTTTATCCCAGGGGTGCGCAAACTTCTGTTGCTGCGCCCCTATATCCACTCCCCTGGTGTTCGCGCCCCCCCTACCTCCCTCTCCGCATCAGCGGGGTCACGTGACATCACGTGACGCATTGCCATGGTGACGGGCATCAAATGACGCCGCGGGTCACATGATATCACGTCACATGACCCCGCGGCATCACTTGATGCCGCGTTGCCATGTCAACGCATATTCTGACGCCGGCTGAACCTCAGTAAGTTCAGTTGCAGAGTCCTCACGCAATCCCCCGGAATTTCATTTAAATGCCTTGGGGAAGAGTGCGGGGTCTCTGCAACAGCCGCGCCCCCCCAAGAAAATCCTGCACCCCCCCTTGGGGGGCGCGCCCTCCAGTTTGCGCACCCATGCTTTATCCTATATCTATACTTACAGTATATTGATCCAGGGAAAGGCAAACAGAAAACCCCAGTGACACATCACCCAATGATATCTAATAAGAGGAAAAATAAATTCTTTCCTGACTCCAAATATTGGCAATCAGATTACTCCCTGGATCAACATCCTTCTCATGTTTACTAATTTGGTATATCCCTGTATACCCTTCCTTTCTAAAAAGATGTCCTACCTTTTTTTTAACATATCTATTGTATCTGCCATCAGTCTTCATGGGTAATGAATTCCACATTTTAACTGCCCTTATTGTAAAGAACCCTTTCCTATGTTGCTGGTGAAATTTCCTATCCTCCGAACTTAAGGGATGACCCCGAGTCCTTTGTACTGCCCTTGGGATGAATAGTTATTTTGAAAGTTCCTTGTATTGTCCACGAATATATTTGTATATAGTTATCATATCCCCTCTTAGACCCCTCTTTCTAATCTAAACAAATATAATTTAGCTAGCCTCTCCACAAAAATCAGATTATCCATCCCCTTTATTAATTTGGTGGCTCTTCTCTGCAATTTTTCTAGCTCCATAATGTATTTTCTAAGGAGTCGTTCCCAAAACTGTACTCCATATTCAAGGTGTGGTCTTACTAATGCTTTATAAAGGGGCATAGTTATGTTTACTTCCCATCCATCCATTGCCCGTTTGATGCAAGATAAGATCTTGTTTGCCTTTTCAACTACTGCATGACATTGGGCACTATTGCTAAGCTTGCTGTCTACAAGCACTCCTAAATCCTTCTCCATCAAAGATTCTCCTAATGTATCCCCATTTAATTTGTAAATTACCTGTTTATTCTTGTATCCCAAATGCATAACCTTACATTTATCTGCATCAAACCTCATCTACCATTTACCTTCCCAAGTTTCTAGTCTATCCAAGTCCTTCTGGAGAGAAATTACATAACCTCTCCTAGTTACCCAGTACCCACGTAGACACACACAAATAACGACAGAAACCGGATCTGGAGATATAAAAGGCTGCAGCTTTTTTATTTAACATTAAATAATTGAGTAAATGCCAGTCCCTGCCAGAGTGCTCGCTTAACAGGTAAAATGTCAGACGGTCCTTGAACCGCTGAACCCATAACCCTCTAGCCGGCCCTTGTGACCCGGCCGTTGTTACGAGTGAGCTCCCATAAGTCACGTTTTGATGACACCGCCCACTCGCCACTTCCATCAGGCTTTACCAGCCGTGATCCCCGTCTGGCAAAGGACAAGCACTTACCCCTCAACTGCTGCCGTGACAGAAGCAACATGGTCAAATTGACCCCTCCTTGAGGGACTTCAGTACTTTTAATTTTCCTTTGCAAAGGTATATCGACTTCACACTGTAACAGAACAATGACATGTTAACAATATTCATAGGCAATATACAAGTAGCAAACAATGGTAACTGTTAACCCTACTCGTCAACCAGAAACGAGTGTCCAAACACTGGTTAAGTGCTAACATTCCTCATCAGCAAGGTACGGGTTGGTGGGAACATTTTCTGACAGGCAGCGGAATGGTCGCGCTCCCTTCCAGCTCTGCTTTAAATCCCCACGAGCTCCTCCCCCAGCTCCTTCCCATCCCGACGATTGGTTGCATCATTTCCTGCTCGCGCCGGCAGGAAGGAGAGCGGCCAGGGAGCACCGGAATGTTAGGGAGAGCCTTGCCCCCAGGTCATGGTGGCCCCCCGCCTAAGGCGGCTAGGAGGCTGCTTTTCTGCTCTGACCCTACTACCTTACACAATTTAGTGTTATCAGCAAAGATGGAGACTTTGCTCTCGGTGACAACCTCAAGGTCATTAAAAAACAAGTTAAAAAGCAGGGGTCCCAGTACCGATCCCTGAGTTACTCCACAAAACTTTAGCCCAACCTGAATAAGTTCCATTTATTACAACCCTCTGTTGCATAATCTTCAACCAGTTTTCAATCCAGGTGCAAATATTTGGCAGAGTCCAATTTGATTTATTTTAAACACTAACCTCTTGTGTGGAACCGTATCAGAAGCCATTGCAAAATCTAAGTAGACTGGAGTTGGGAACCACTGGTCTCGATGGTCTTTGTTATCTTTATAATCTTTTTGCCCTGTGAAGATTACGAACCAGAAAATATTAGTTATAAAATAGTTAAGTTAGTATCTTCTGGTGTGTCTCAACCATAACGTGTCCATGGGAAAGATCCCACAACTTGCCTCAAAATGATGTCAAAGCATTACTATTGTATTAGTGTAGTTAATATGGTAGCAAGAAAAGAACAAATGGCGCACAGCCAGGGAGCCAGGGAGAGTAAAATAAATACCTTTAATTCAGTGCATAGCTGATAACATCTTCACCCCCTTGGGGACAAAAAACACACCTCTTACGCGTTTCGGACTGGTAGGCCCTTTATCAAGGAGTATGGAATATGGAGCGATCAGTTACCTTATATACCTGTGCTAACATTAAACTAATTGGCCAAATCTGTGCACCATCGCATGAAAATCTCCATCACGCATGCGCGTGACGTCACGCGTGGCGCCGACACACAGGCCCCAAGGCTTCTGGGTACGGACCGCCCCCCCGTTCCAGCCAGCGCACGCCCACACGAGGCATACAAGCAGGAGTGCTAATCCTCGTCTCTGCCACTAAACCCGCCCCGTCTGACGTCACTACGGGCCTCTGATAGGATGAAGCGCACCGCTACTCCACCAATGAGATGATGAGCAGACGATGCGCCCACCAACCAAATTGACCCCAGTAAACATCAACAACAGAGCGCAATGATCAGCAATGCACCTACAATAATCGAGAATAACAAGGATATTACCTAAATAAAGAGCAAGATTGCAATACTCTCAAAGGTACCATAGTACCTCATCGCTCCAGCTCCCACCAAAACAAAGACATTTCACATCATAATAAAAGCAAAACCTTATTGTTGGATCAACACCAACATAGGACAGGTCTATTGATTATACCCACTCCCATTGGTGTCTTCATGGAACGTGTTATACTGTTAGAACAGCCGTATTTGGATGAAGTTGTCTGGGGTTGAGCACCCTATTTTTCCTTACCTCTAAGTTCCCTATTGCATGGGGTTTGGCTCACTACAGCTTACTTCGTTATCTACAATCAAAATTAAATAGGAGCAGGTGTGAGAGGTTTTTTGATCGTTATCATACTGGTTGGATAACCACTTAAGGATTACCTTTAAGATTGTTTTTACCATTGGTCAGTGCATGGACTTTCTCCAGTTTCCCTGTTTTTTGGAATAATTTGCATAGCCATCCTATAATCATTATGGCGGATATGGAGGAGAATGAGGTGACACAAGATGAATCAACTATGTATGCATTAAATTGCTTTGATGACTCTATTAGAAAGAAAAGAGCATTACAAGTGTTTGAACGGGTGGTAGATGTGGATACTAAGGATATCACGGATTTAAAAACCTCGTGTGGGCGTGCGCTGGCTGGAACGGGGGGGGGGGGGCGGTCCGTACCCAGAAGCCTTGGGGCCTGTGTGTCGGCGCCCCGCGTGACGTCACGCGTATGCGCGATGGGGATTTTCATGCGATAGTGCACAGATTTGTCCAATTAGTTTAATGTTAGCACAGGTATATAAGGTAACTGATTGCTCCATATGCCATACTCCTTGATAAAGGGCCTACCGGTCCGAAACGCGTAGGAGGTGTGTTTTTTGTCCCCAAGGGGGTGATGATGTTATCAGCTATGCACTGAATTAAAGGTATTTATTTTACTCCCCCTGGCTCCCTGGCTGTGCGCCATTTGTTCTTTTCTTGCTGCTTCTGGATTTCCCTGCATGGCTGGCACGCCAGTGACTACTCCTGGAGATGACGTGAGTGGGTTAAGAGACATTAAGACTGCAATAGTTGAGTACTGTTATGTGTATATTACAAGTGACTCACAGGTCTATTGATTATACCCACTCCCACTGGTGTCTTCATGGAACGTGTTATACTGTTAGAACAGCCGTATTTGGATGAAGTTGTCTGGGGTGAGCACCCTATTTTTCCTTACCTCTAATTAATATGGTAACCAAAAGAAAAAGCAAGTGATACTATTCAATATGCTTTCTTTCCCTTTTGTTATTTTGTTTAGATAACGATGGCTGCATAAATATATTACCACATTACAGCTGTCGCTGTGAGAGGTGAGCAATGCTTTGCACTGCTCCTTTAAGAGAACAGAAACACGCAGGAAGGAACAAGCTGGTTCTCATTCGCTTCCCGTTCAGCGAGGAAAGAACAGAGAATTTACAGAACTCCAATCAGAAACAAATAGAAATTGAAAGTTTATACCAAACAAATAAAAATGTTATTGGCTTGCAGGAAACCGCCACTAACTCGCCGTAGTAGATCGGGGAGTTACACAGAGTATTTTGTAATCACTCATCTTAACCTCTCTACTGCCAGAAAGGTAATGAAGACATTGGCAGTGAACGGGTTAATGGTGCATGAGCTATTTTTATATATTATAGATGCTGACCCGGAGCCGGTGCAAGGGTATTCGGCACCCTATCCGAACCTTCACTTAACTTCCTCCCCCCTCCCCCAACCAATTAACGCTGATTTTTTTTCCTAACTGAAAAATTGAAATATTATAGCCTACCTAATGGACTTTTTCTAACATTCATACACACTCCCCCCCACTTCCCTGACACACACTCCCCCCACCCCCCACTCTCCCTTACACACTCCCCCACACTCTCCCTGACACACATCCCCACTCTCCCTCACACAATCCCCCCACCCCCCACTCTCCCTAACACACACTCCCCGCCACTCTCCCTTACACACTCTCCCTGACACACATTCCCACTCTCCCTGACACACACTCCCCCCACCCCCCACTCTCCCTAACACACACTCCCCGCCACTCTCCCTTACACACTCCCTGACACACATTCCCACTCTCCCTGACACACACTCCCCCCACCCCCCACTCTCCCTAACACACAATCCCCGCCACTCTCCCTTACATTCTCCCTGACACATACTCTCCCCCATTCTCCTTTACACACTCCCCCCACTCTTCCTGACACACTCCCCCCCACTCTCCTTTACACACTCCCCCCCACTCTCCGTGACACACTGCTCCCCACTCTCCCTGACACACACTCCCCATTCTCCCTGACTCACACTCCCCCCCACTCTCCCTGACACACACTCTCCCCCACTATCCCTGACACACTCCCCCCACTCTCTGTGACACACTCCTCCCCACTCTCCCTGACACACTCCCCCCCACTCTCCCTGACCCACACTCCCCCCCACTCTCCCTGACACACACTCCCCCCGCACCCCCCCACTCTCCCTGACACACACTCCCCCCCTCTCCCTGACACACACTCCCCCCCCCCACTCTCCGACACAAACTCTCCCCCACTCTCCCTAACACAAACTCCCCCTCCCCACTCTCCGACACACACTCTCCCTGACACCCTCTCCCACCAAACTGGCATTCTCTCTCCCTGCACTGACAGTCTCTACCCCCCAGTGACACTCTTTCCCCCCCACTAACACTCTTCCCCCCACTGACACTCTATCCCCCACCCCCCATGAACACTCTCTCCCCCAAATAACACACTCTAGCTCCCCCCCCACCACACACTCTCTCCCCCACTGACATCTCTCCCCCCCCCCCCCCGACACTCTACCCGTCTGAAAGCTGCTCCTGATTGGCTGCATTACCCAACAGCATCCAATCAGGATGGAGGAAACTGCCTAGCCCCCTAGCAACAATGTTGCTCTCTCCCAGCTCTGGGAAAGCCCCTGCAGGTTAGGAAACTGCATTAGGCTGCGTCCGTCCGTAGGACTGCAGCCCGTGCTGAGGCGCGCGCAGGCTGAAGGAAAGCGGGTGCTTTCCCTGGCCTTGGTCCGCGCGCCGTCCGGGGGCGTGTCAGGGGGGGGGGGGGGGCTATGACGTCACGGAGCTGGTTCGCCCTCCGGCGCTCGAATTTAAAATTTGTATAAGACCTATGCTTCCGCACGCTTGCTGAAGCGTAAGCGAGCCCATGCTAAAGCCGCTCTCATTGCGGCTGCAGGGGCTCAGTTGCGAGCGTGAGCGCGCCTCAGCTTGGGTCAGCGCATAAGCGCTGACCCTGGACGCAGCCTTAGGCAAAAAAGGCGACTGCTGCCACCCACAAATTCTGCCTCATGGTCAAAGCGGCCCTGTGCTGACCTGTTCTCCCAGCGCCTGATGCTGTGTAACTAACGCGCACTGAAAAATGTTATACACCAATTATTTTTCTCATTTGTGTTGCGTCTAAAATGGCAGCGTTAAAAAGTAGTACAAATTCTCAGACCCGTGCGTCGCATGTGAGAACATTTAATGTATACAGTATGACGCATAATTTCTTGTTTGAAAATGATTTTTGATGTATGTTTGATGCCTGATTGATACAATATAAATAAACAGAATGTGTGTATTTTCTCATCACTAGTATTACTATCACTGTTCGGTGTAATATTATCGTAATTAGTCATGTGACAATAATACATATTGCTAATCTGTAGCAGTATGGAACCTAGGGGGTCCCTGGAGCTAACATGGGTTATTTTCAGCTTCAGGCCCCCCCCCCTTCCCCCACTAGTTTTTGACATACACCGGTACCGCCTGTTTTACATCCCCTGTGTCGTGCGTCCAATAGCAGGACACAATGCCTGTGCGGCTCACTATTGCCCACGTGATGTGGGAGATTGAATCTGCCATCTTGTTTCCTCGGGACTCGGCACAGACACCGGTAGATTCACCGGTGTCTATCTCGGGGAAGGGACCCTGCATGCCGTTCAGCTCCGGGGGCCCCTGGCCCACTCTGTAAAAGCAAAGGGAGGGGGCGTAAAATAGAGCAAGAACAAGCTCTACTTTCAGTAAACACATTGTGTGCTTAGTCATGCTTAGCACCACTTTATATTGCATCATGCTGCTCTGGCGCATTCAGGTACAAACAGGAAGCTCTGTTTGAACAACAACATTAAATATTAAAGCAACACAATTAATATATAAAACCAGAGACATAACATAAAAACACAGACAAAGCTCAGTGCACATCCAGAAAAACTTATATACGGTACAGTGCCTAAATATACATGTATAAATAACTAATAAATAAAATGGTCTTTTAGTTTAACATTTTGGCCAAATTGTTGTAAGCCCTTGAGCCAAACTTCACGGCAGACCACGTTCAAGGGTCCCTACACTAATATAAATTCTTAATAACCTGTGCATTGCCAGGAAGAATGATTTATAATAAATCTGTCAATATAAGTTGCAAAAGTTCTAAGTCTGATTGAAGCTTTTATTAACCTGTACATTACCAGGAAAAGCACTCTGTAATAGATTTGTCACAATCACACTGCATGCAGGCAAGTTCCCCTGATAGTGGGAGATGCCATGGAGTGAGCTTTTAACCATTTAAATGTGGGAGGGAGTGAGCTTCAATTGGATAGGAGGTTGCCACCCTCCAAAACACATTGTGTGCTTAGTCATGCTTAGCACCACTTTATATTGCATCATGCTGCTCTGGCGCATTCAGGTACAAACAGGAAGCTCTGTTTGAACAACAACATTAAATATTAAAGCAACACAATTAATATAGTCTGATTAAAATGGTCTGTGCGGGTGTATGTGCACACGTGTCTGTATTTATCTGTCTGCAGAGAGGTATACAATTCCTCAGATATTCGGTGAATACAGCTGTGGAATCATTTCTAATTGCTTTTCAAACAATTACAGAATCGCTGGTACATCTGTTACTGTATACAGTGCATGTTAGTTACACAAAGCGTCTGTTACTGTATACAGTGCATGTTAGTTACACAAAGCGTCTGTTACTGTATACAGTGCATGTTAGTTACACAAAGCATCTGTTACTGTATACAGTGCATGTTAGTTACACAAAGCATCTGTTACTGTATACAGTGCATGTTAGTTACACAAAGCGTCTGTTACTGTATACAGTGCATGTTAGTTACACAAAGCATCTGTTACTGTATACAGTGCATGTTAGTTACACAAAGCATCTGTTACTGTATACAGTGCGTGTTAGTTACACAAAGCGTCTGTTACTGTATACTGTACGTGTTAGTTACACAAAGCGTCTGTTACTGTATACAGTGCATGTTAGTTACACCAAGCGTCTGTTACTGTATACAGTGCATGTTAGTTACACAAAGCATCTGTTACTGTATACAGTGCATGTTAGTTACACAAAGCGTCTGTTACTGTATACTGTGCATGTTAGTTACACAAAGCATCTGTTACTGTATACAGTGCATGTTAGTTACACAAAGCGTCTGTTACTGTATACAGTGCATGTTAGTTACACAAAGCGTCTGTTACTGTATACAGTGCATGTTAGTTACACAAAGCGTCTGTTACTGTATACAGTGCGTGTTAGTTACACAAAGCGTCTGTTACTGTATACTGTACGTGTTAGTTACACAAAGCGTCTGTTACTGTATACAGTGCATGTTAGTTACACAAAGCGTCTGTTACTGTATACTGTACGTGTTAGTTACACAAAGCGTCTGTTACTGTATACTGTACGTGTTAGTTACACAAAGCGTCTGTTACTGTATACTGTACGTGTTAGTTACACAAAGCATCTGATACTGTATACAGTACGTGTTAGTTACACAAAGCATCTGATACTGTATACAGTACATGTTAGTTACACAAAGCATCTGATACTGTATACTGTACATGTTAGTTACACAAAGCAACTGATACTGTATACTGTACATGTTAGTTACACAAAGCAACTGATACTGTATACTGTACACTGTACGTGTTAGTTACACAACATTTGTTACTGTATACTATACATGTTAGTTGCACAAAGCATCTGTTGTGTAGATGTTACTTACACAGTACCTGTTGTGTAGATGGATGGATGTATGTGTCTTTATTTATATAACGCCATTAAAGTACATAGCGCTTCACAGCAGTAATACACACGGCAATCATATAAATAACAAATAATACAAATAACAGGTCATGGGAATAAGTGCTTCAGACATGAAAGTAACATTTCGGAAGAGGAGTCCCTGCTCCGAGGAGCTTACAATCTAAATGGTTGATAGTGTAGATGTTAGTTACATACAGTACCTGTTGTGTAGATGTTAGTTACACACAGTACCTGTTGTGTAGATGTTAGTTACACACAATACCTGCTGTTGTGTAGATGTTAGAAGCAGTTATTTTACAACGTAAAAACGAGGCTAAAAAGCCCAACATTGTGTGAGAGGAAAAGGAATTGAGTAACCTCCCCCCGTGTCCCCACAGTATATACTATATACTGTATACTATATACTGTATTCTACTGACTGTATCCTACTGACTGTGTGCAAAGGGGAACTGCTGAGATCATAAGGGGAGGAGTGTGTGTGTGTGTGTGTGTGTGTGTGTGTGTGTGTGTGTGTGTGTGTGTGTGTGTGTGTGTGTGTGTGTGTGTGTGTGTGTGTGTGTGTGTGTGTGTGTGTGTGTGTGTGTGTGTGTGTGTGTGTGTGTGTGTCACATGAAACAGTGTGACTCCCATTATACCCGGGCTGAGGGGAGGGAATACATGAAGCAGGAAATGCTCACATACATGACAATGATACACTATTACATACAGGGAGACGTCACTGAGAGCTGCTATTTAGGATGAAGGTTTGCTGAGGTCACGCGTGACACGGAGCACACCCACTCCCTTACCCGGACTCCCGTGTCATTCTCATCCCTGCCGGGGCAGGAAGGCGCGGTGTAGAAGCACATTCCCCCCGCTGAGCCGCTGGATGCTCACACAGGGACAGCACGGAGGCACCCTAACCCTCTGCAGGAACCCTCTGCAGGAACCCTGCGATTAACCCTCTGCAGGAACCCTCTGCAGGAACCCTGCGATTAACCCTCTGCAGGAACCCTCTGCAGGAACCCTGCGATTAACCCTCTGCAGGAACCCTGCGATTAACCCTCTGCAGGAACCCTGCGATTAACCCTCTGCAGGAACCCTGCGATTAACCCTCTGCAGGAACCCTGCGATTAACCCTCTGCAGGAACCCTGCGATTAACCCTCTGCAGGAACCCTCTGCAGGAACCCTGCGATTAACCCTCTGCAGGAACCCTGCGATTAACCCTCTGCAGGAACCCTGTGATTAACCCTCTGCAGGAACCCTGCGATTAACCCTGTGCAGGAACCCTGTGATTGCCCCTGTGCAGGAACCCTGTGATTGCCCCTGTGCAGGAACCCTGTGACTGCCCCGGTGCAGGAACCCTGTGATTGCCCCGGTGCAGGAACCCTGTGATTGCCCCGGTGCAGGAACCCTGTGATTGCCCCTCTGCAGGAACCCTGTGATTGCCCCGGTGCAGGAACCCTGTGATTAACCCTCTGCAGGAACCCTGTGATTAACCCTCTGCAGGAACCCTGTGACTGCCCCGGTGCAGGAACCCTGTGACTGCCCCGGTGCAGGAACCCTGTGATTGCCCCGGTGCAGGAACCCTGTGATTGCCCCGGTGCAGGAACCCTGTGATTGCCCCGGTGCAGGAACCCTGTGATTGCCCCGGTGCAGGAACCCTGTGATTGCCCCGGTGCAGGAACCCTGTGATTGCCCCGGTGCAGGAACCCTGTGATTGCCCCTCTGCAGGAACATGGACGTGTTCTGCGGCTCCACGTTCTGGGTAAGTACCCCCATATACCTCCTTATAACCCCTTATTACTGGCCTTGCTGTGTTTAACCCTTGGTGTGCTGGAGGAGCTAGCACAAGCAGAGATCGGAAATGTGAGACCGCCCTGCCCCTTTATTAGCTCATTTCTTTTTATACAGAGGTAAAGGCAAAACGGGTGCAAAAACCAACCCGGTATTAATAGAATAGGGGGCACCCCGGTATTAATAGAATAGGGGGCACCCCGGTATTTGTAGAATAGGGGGCACCCCGGTATTTATAGAATAGGGGGCACCCCGGTATTTATAGAATAGGGGGCACCCTGGTATTTGTAGAATAGGGGGCACCCCGGTATTTATAGAATAGGGGGCACCCCGGTATTTATAGAATAGGGGGCACCCCGGTATTTATAGAATAGGGGGACCCCGTTGAAAGCAAATGATTTTTTTCACCTTGGTAAATCTATTTTTTTGCACAATTTGCGCAGTGGGTGCGTCCTGCTCATAGCGCCAGCGTTATGCGAATATAGCGATTTGAAAGAATTGCGGAGGCAAAGCGAGAACATTTTGGGAATTGCACAAAACCGCGCAATAAACGGAATTGAAATGCACATTTAACGCTCGGAGAATCATTTGCAAATTCGGACCCAGCGCAGCTTATTCACACGGCACATTGTGTGTGTTCAGTGACCGCAGCGCAGTTACACAACAACACAATATGTCAGGAGATCTCTGCGCCACGGAGCTCACAATCTAGGAGATGTGTTTTGCAGTCACGTGACTTGGACGTTTGCTGTAGAAAATACATTTTTCTCTTTCTCCCTCACTCACACACACGCTCCCTCACTCTCCCTCACCCACTCGCTCTCCCACTCACATCACTCTCCGTCACACACTCCCCCCTCTCTCACACACACTCTCCCTCACACACACTCACTCTCCCTCACTGACACTCACTCACTCGCTCTCCCCCTCACTCACTCTCCGTCACACACTCCCCCCTCACTCACACACACGCTCCCTCACTGACACTCCCTCACTCACTCTCCCTCACACACACTCTCCCTCACTGACACTCACTCACTCGCTCTCCCCCTCACTCACTCTCCGTCACACACTCCCCCCTCACTCACACACACGCTCCCTCACTGACACTCCCTCACTCACTCTCCCTCACTCAGACACTCTCCCTCACACACTTTCTACCTCACTGTGCTTTTCAGGAGAAGGAACCTTTCACTTATTTTCTCATGCATATATTAACTTGTAGGACATTAACTGTTTCATTCTGAAAGTACTTTTATCTCTGCAATGTCTTGGTAGTATTTTTAATTACCTCTGCAAAAAAAAAATATACTGTTCTATCAATTTATTGCTGTTCTTTTCTATACTGAGGATGCCGTATTTTGCTGTGAGTTTAAAAATGCCACAGAGGTATCACACAGTTTCAAGGTTGTTACAAATCATTAGAAGAAAAACGGCTGAATTCTCATCGTTCCTTATACAATTAAATAGAGTGAAGAAAACAATGCAGCTCACCAATTGATTTGAATATCAGATATACAGTACGAGTAGTGATAAATTGGAGTGAAGAAAAAAGTGAAAATATTCAGTCGACGTGAAATAATACTTCAGCAAATTGTGATACAAAAAGTGAATATAACCTTAAATAAGGTGTAGAGAAGTGATTGTCTGCTGCTATCCAGGGAAGATGGCTCTTCATCTCATAGAACTAGGATTTTTTTAAATAAAGGAACAAGTGCACAACTCATAGTGTAGTATAAAAAATATATAATGTGTAGAATTACAAAGGGTGAGTATTGCACGTACAGAAATTCAGTTCTTTTAAGCATATCACGCAACAAACGGCTGGGTTACCACAGTTGATCCACATCCACCACGAGAGAACAGCACCGTCAGCTGAAGTATCCGATGGTCACGGAACCTCTTGGGAACAGTCCACATAAACATCCAACGCGTTTCGTAGACATGTATCAAAAAAATTCCCTGATGAAGTAGATACATTTCTACGAAACGCGTTGGATATTTATGTGGACTAGAACTGGAAAGTCCCTGGCTTTATATCAGCATTACAGCTTTATAACAACTCCCCTGCGGTGAAAATCGGGGCTGTGTTTGACTTTCCGCCGTCTTGTTGCGTATGCGATGCAGCGGTGACATCACCAGTCGCCGCTCACTGCAATACAGGACATCTTTCTTCCCCGCCGGAAACAAACAACCACTACATCGGTAGTGCCCACTCCAGTGTTCCGGATACTCTGGGTAGATCCTACGACTGCGGTTCCTGCAAAGGAAGAACTTTTTACCTGTCGAGGTCACCAACTGTACACTTCCCGTGATAGGAAGCTGTTCCCAAGAGGTTCCGTGACCATCGGATACATCAGCTGACGGTGCTGTTCTCTCGTGGTGGATGTGGATCGACTGTGGTAACCCAGCCGTTTGTTGCATGATATGCTTAAAAGAACTGTATTTCTGTACGTGCAATACTCACCCTTTGTAATTCTGCACATTATATATTTTATACTACACTACGAGTCGTGCACTTGTTCCTTTATATTTGTTTTCTTATACAATCAGCAGTTCAGAGTTGTAGTTTGTTGAGGTTGCGATAACTTTTAAGTGACCTTCATTAGGGTTCTTCATAGATTAAATTATAGGGCACAGGTTTTAACCTCAAATGTTTTAACAGATGTAAATAAGTGCCAGCAGGCGATACCATAAGTTTCTATAAGTACCACATAGAGGGGAAAGAATTTGAATGGATTCTGTTGCTATCCAATGATTTTTGTTCCTGAAAATGTAATGTTTTATAGTGACAGTGAGGCTATATATCTAAGCCAGGAGCCAATTATCCTTGTTGCTTTAATATGGTTACCATGCGTCATCTAGCATCAATGAATAGACGTCATTTTCCAGTCTGTATCAGCTTGTGATTTAACGGCTGGGGGTAAGAGCTACAGATGTAGCTGATGCTATTGCTAAGGGATATACCCAATGTGCCGCCGTCAAGAAGCAGCCATTATCTTCAACCACGCGTGAAAAGGGGGCTAAACTCTATCTCACCGTGAGTAATCTCTGCAACATCTGTATGGGGCGTTATCAGCACATTTATTCTAATAATTCTATGTGTGGTACCAGGCATTTCTCCAAAATGTCCTCAAAGATGAACTTTTAAATCTCTCGAAAGGGAGTGCGCACCACATAGTGTGTATCCGATTTAAAAATGTATTGGAACAAGAAATAAAAAAGCCTCATGATGGACACACTTACAAGAGTAGCACTTAAATTCGCATTTTAAGAATAAATCTCCAGGAAAATCGGAGCGAAGGAGGATCCAATAGCATCCGCAGTAGGTAGTATCGACTACTCACGTCCCTGCAGCAGCAGTGGATGCATTGTTGTAGCAGTCCCAGCGTGGAGTAAACGCCACAATATTTGGGAAACAGCAGAAGTCAGACGTATTAGATTCAGGGTTGCAGGAACCTCCACCAGACTCTGATTTCATTTCACTTGTGCATGAATGCAACACGCAGGTGTGGGCTGTCCCAACGATGCACGTTTCATCACAGGTACTGTGACTTCATCAGGGGTATAACAGGTGAGTGGTTGGAAGTCCTTAAATAATCCATTCCCAATCAACAACAGCCACACGTATTTATTTTATTTATAAAATGTTTTACCAGGAAGTAACACATTGAGAGTTAACCCCCACAGCCTCCTCGGGGGGAGAGGTACAATCACACCTTAATGAATAACCCCCACAGCCTCCTCAGGGCGAGAGGTACCATCGCACCTTAATGAATAACCCCCACAGCCTCCTCGGGGGGAGAGGTACAATCACACCTTAATGAATAACCCCCACAGCCTCCTCGGGGGAGAGGTACCATCGCACCTTAATGAATAACCCCCACAGCCTCCTCGGGGGGAGAGGTACCATCACACCTTAATGAATAACCCCCACAGGATCCTCGGGGGAGAGGTACCATCGCACCTTAATGAATAACCCCCACAGGATCCTCGGGGGAGAGGTACCATCACACCTTAATGAATAACCCCCACAGGATACTCGGGGGAGAGGTACCATCGCACCTTAATGAATAACCCCCACAGCCTCCTCGGGGGGAGAGGTACAATCACACCTTAATGAATAACCCCCACAGGATCCTCGGGGGAGAGGTACCATCGCACCTTAATGAATAACCCCCACAGGATCCTCGGGGGAGAGGTACCATCACACCTTAATGAATAACCCCCACAGGATCCTCGGGGGAGAGGTACCATCACACCTTAATGAATAACCCCCACAGGATCCTCGGGGGAGAGGTACCATCACACCTTAATGAATAACCCCCACAGGATACTCGGGGGAGAGGTACCATCGCACCTTAATGAATAACCCCCACAGCCTCCTCGGGGGGAGAGGTACAATCACACCTTAATGAATAACCCCCACAGCCTCCTCGGGGGGAGAGGTACCATCACACCTTAATGAATAACCCCCACAGGATCCTCGGGGGAGAGGTACCATCGCACCTTAATGAATAACCCCCACAGGATCCTCGGGGGAGAGGTACCATCACACCTTAATGAATAACCCCCACAGCCTCCTCGGGGGGAGAGGTACACTGGCGACACACTTTATTCGAGCTCGGCTAGTCCCACGAATTCGGGTATACCCGGGTGTATTGAGGTTTGTGACTGTTTTCTGCCCGAGTATATTGGGTTATTTTCTAGGCAGGGATTGAAGCATTTTATTCCCGCTGGCTGCAATACTGCACAGTATATATATATATACTGCATTACAATTCATGAATTTATGCCATCTGGTAGACACGCGAAGCATTGCAGCCTATTAAATCCTAATCATTATCATTTAACAAATCAGCCGCCCATCAGCCAGGCATGAACCCAGGCTGGGAAGGCAAACGCAACGGGGCTTGTCAGAGGTGAGGAGCGGCGCATTCCAGGTATCTGCCAGGTACATACCGGGTATTTGCTCGAATAAAGTGTGTCGGTGCAGTACCATTGCACCTTAACTGAATAACCCCCACAGGATCTTCAGTGGGAGCGTTACCATCGCACCTTAATGAATAATCCCCACAACCTCCTCGGGGGGGGATGGGGGGGAGAGGTACCATCGCACCTTAATTATTTATTTATTTATAAAATATTTTACCAGGAAGTAATACATTGAGAGTTACCTCTCGTTTTCAAGTATGTCCTGGGCACAGAGTTAAGACAAATAATACATGGTTACAAATACAGTACATAAGTGAACAGGGTATACATTATATACAAGACATTGCATGCACAGTAAGATAATATATATTATAGGCATATGTAACAGTTACAGACCAGATTAAAATGTGAGACAGTAATAGAAAAAACAGGCTCCAGGGCACTCCTAAACCAATCTGATTCCCTTCTGAGTGTACAGCAACAAAAAAACTAAAATGTGAGCAGCCTTAGTTTTGAAAGAACTTAGCCTGGTGGTGGATATGAGAGTCTCCAGTAGGTTGTTCCAGTTTTGGGGTGCACGGTAAGAAAAGGAGGAGCGGCCGGATACTTTGTTGAACCTTGGGACCATGAACAGTCTTTTGGAGTCTGATCTCAGGTGATAGGTGCTGCATGTGGTAGGGGTGAGGAGCTTGTTCAGGTAGCTGGGTAGCTTGACCAGAAAGTATTTGAAGGCAAGACAGGAAAGGTGAACTTTGTGCCTAGACTCAAGTGATGACCAATCTAGTTCTTTGAGCATGATAAATAATCACATCTAATGAAGAGACACTGGTAGCCTGTGTATCAGAGGCTTCAATTAAAATCTATATTATATAGAACAAATGAAAACACAGAAAGGAGATGTGAGAGGGGGCGGGAGGGACACAATATCATTATCATAGTAGCATTTGATTATGATAATATGATATTGTATGATATTGTGTCTCCCCCTCTTGTATCTCCTTGCTGTGTTTTCATTTGTTCTATATACTATAGATTTTAATTGAAGAACTTGAAAACAATGATGCCCAGGATTGCAGTTTTAAAATGCGATAGTGCCGATCAGGGCATTATTGCACCGAAGCTCCCATTGAAATCGGGGAGCAGTATGGCTGTTTAAAAAAAAAAAAAACCCCCAAACAACAGCCGGGTTTGTTGATTTACCTGAATATATTTCCAAATAATACATAAGCGATTTGTTTAGTTTAAAAAAGGGGGGGGGGGGCTGTGTATCACGGCAAGAGTGGGACAAATCAGGGGCAAAAAAGGTTTACCAAAGAAAAACATCCTATTTATTTCAACATAACTTTTTTCTTTGATTTATTTCCCCCAGAATTGCCCTACTTTTGCCGTGATGCACGTGCCCCTTTGGGTTAACAGCTAAGCTGGATGTGTAAGGTTATCACACACACCACTTCACACATTCCGCTGGCTCTCACCCCCAGTCTCTCGCTGACATTTTGCAGAGGTAGGCGTGGCACATCCAAACTGAAAGACTTGGCTCACATTACATTTCTGAGTAAACACTCGCAAATTCCTGCAGACTGGTGGGTAGGAAAAAAGGTGATTGATGTACTATACCTTCAATGAGGCAAAGTGACATTTTGAATTTTATCTCCACTTTTTCACTACTTAGATTTATGCAAATTATTTATAACTTTGAAAGGACTTGTATTGATCTATTATTCAGTGTACAATTTGAAAATTTGACAAAGCACATGAATACTACAGAGCCCTACAGAGTACTGCAGTTTTGTAAACTGTTCCTCCGACTGCTGTTCCAACAAGCCCATAATGTAATTCTAGACTCTGTATAGTCACTGCAGAAACTAGTTGGCTCATAGGCTTGGGTTAGTTACTGTATGTGTAAACTACGGTTAAGTGTAATGGTAAAATTGGGTGAGGAGTGACACCTTTTATCTTCACACTCACAGTGAAGCTATTTTTATTTCAAAACGTAAAAGGCCGCTTTCTTTTAATAAAATGGGATAATAGGGATTTTTTTGTAGAAAGCCTCCACACTTCTTATTTATACGGCATAAATATTGTTACATCTTTTAAAAATACAGCCCCTTAGATCAGGGATGGGCAAACTTTTTTTGCTGCGCGCCTCCCCCCCCCTGCTTGCCTCACGCGGCGTCAAATGACACCATGTCCCATAACGCCACATCATATGACCCACAACGTCATTTGATGTCACATTACCATGGCAACCGTGACGTCACACGACCCCACGGCATCATTTGGCGCCATGGTCATGCGTCCTGAAGCAGGCTGAATCTCATTACGTTGAGGTTGCAGAGGCCTCACGCGGTCCCCCGGCCTTTAAATTAAATGCCTTGGGGAAGAGCGTGGGACCTCAGCAACCGCCTGCGCCCTCCCCCCCCCAAAAAAAATCTCTCACCCCCCCCAAGTTTGTGCACCACTGCCTTAGATCACCATGTGTGAAATATTTACACATATTCACAGATATATTTCCATATATATATATATACACTTAGCGCAGCGCCTCCACTTACCCAGGATCCCCGGGACGTAAGATTCCCCTGGGCAAGAAACATACAACACCTTATGATTGTAACTGGTTTTTACTGTAATAATGCAATGTAGCAATAAAACATAACATGTACTTATACTCTAACGGTATAACCTTAGTGGCTGCCCACTCATCAGGAGCAGCGTCTCCGTCCCCTCACCGCGTGCCCCACACACCGTGTCCATATATATTAAAGTGATGGTATAGGCTCAGTTCTTTAACCACTCGCTCAGTGTTCCTAAAGAGTTTAGCCTAGGGCGGGATCAGCGCCTGTTGATCGGTGTTGGTGCACTTGATGTTATAGTACCTTCCGGTCACGGCGGTGACCGGTACCTCTTCGCAAAGGGTCAGATGAATCACGGTCTGCCTCTTGGGTCTTAATGTCCAGCCGTCTAGTCCCACACGACTCGCCAGCAACCTGCTCCGCATGCTTGTCTCTTTGTCCCTAGCTGTCTACACAGTAAGGGTGATGCTCGCTACTACTATAGGCCGTCCCCGCAGCACAGCAACCTTCGGTTACTTCAGGGAACACTCCTAGGGGCCTACGGGGTAGCCTGTCCTATGCAGGTGGGTTACTGACCCCCTACACCCACACTACCTCTCTCTTCACCTCCCGGATCCCCTCTGACTACTCAACCTAAACCTGCAGCAAACACACTGCACTCACACAGTACCTGCAGCAACCGCACTGCACTCAACCGGTACATGCAGCTACACTGCACTGCACACACACACTGTGCCCACTTGTCAGCGCTCACAGCACAACCAGCCGTGACACTGACAAGACTGCACACTCACACCTAAGGGCAGGGTCCCTAACCTAGGGGCCGTCCCTCAGTACCTACCCCCTACCCTGGTGGGGATTGGGGCCCGCCTGGGATCTGGGGAACTACCTTACCTGGTGTAGGAGCCACTTGCTCCCTACACCCTTCCTTCCCCTTCCTGCTCCCAGCTTCAACTGCCAAACGTGGTCCCCGCAACATTGTAGCCTTCCTCCACAGGAGAAGCTGCAAAACCCTATTTGCTGGCTGGCTGCACGTGATGTGGGTGAAAGGGCAATCCCCAGAGGCTGCTGGGAATTGTAGTACACTCAGGATCTCTTTAGCATTGGGACCGCGTGCGCTACCCTTACTGCGCCTGCGTGACCAACGGGCACGCTCGCGCAACCTGTCATGGCGGCCCCGCTAGCCTGGTGTGCCGCAGGGCTACATGGGGGGTCTCTGGGGCTGAAAAGAGACCGGGGTTACATATATATATATATATATATATATATATATATATATATATATATATATATATATATATATATATGAAAGAACAAAGATTGTAGCGCCGGAGTAGAACTGCGAATGAATTTAACCTAATAAGTGACTAAAGTGTATAAAGTTAAATATTGTGATTAATGTGCATAAATTCTAATAAACATATATATCCATAGACAAAATAGTGAAACACAATAAACCTAATATAAAGTTGTGCAAAAGTGTAAAGGAAGAATATATAAAGTCCAACCAGTCCTTTTGATGTTAGTCCATGAATATAGGTAAATAATGCTGATAAAGGGGTTCTCCGGCTGCTCTCACATGGGATAAACCACATCCAGGGGTATCTAGAAACAAAAAAAGAGAGAGAGCGCACGCCCCATAGCATAAAACTGTATTTAATATGAAAAGGGGGAAGGGAAGGGGGGGGGGGAAGAAACACACTCACAAGAGTAAAATGATAAAAAGGCAATTTGTGATTATATCACCACCATCCGGTGTCTTTGCTGCAGAATGTCCGTTCTTGTGGGCTCCCTCAGGGCTGTCTGTAGAAATCACAGCTCACCGGATGCCAGGGGTGCCGTTTGCCGACTGGAACCAGTCCACCGGAGTCCAAACACTTGCCTCTCCACTAAACCAACGGGCACGCTCGCGCAACCTGTCATGACGGCCCCGCTAGCCTGGTGTGCCGCAGGGCTACATGGGGGGTCTCTGGGGATGAAAAGAGACCGGGGTTACATATATATATATATATATATATATATATATATATATATATATATATATAGAAAACCCTTAAGCCAATGCTTGCTGCTTTAAACTTCAGGGACGCATAGGAGACTCATTAAGCCTCCATTAGCCATCCATCATGGAAGCAGTCAAATTTACAATTGTGATATCTATTAAGGTGTGGTCTGACCAAGTAATACATTGGATACTTGCCCTGGGAATTTTTTCTACCAACCTAGCATCAATTAGGATCATATTAATCCTAGAATATGATTTGTGGTGGGCTGAATAAAATGTATAATTCCGTTTGGGTGGATGCAAAGACCACCAGATATCTACCACTTTAATTTCTTTTGGTAAACAAGCCCAAACTTTAAGATGACGTCACGAGATCCAAGATGGCCGGCGTCACATGGTATTTCAGCCAATCAGAGTGTGGAATTGGTTCCCACAATCTGATTGGCTGAAATACCATCTGACGCCGGCTTCGTGACGTCATCTTAAAGGCAAATGAAGCACAGCCATTCTGATTGGCTGGCATCATTCCCTTTAAGTGACGTCATGTAAAAAAAAAAATATTAAAGTCGGAATATGGTTTTAACAGCCAATCAGGTGGCTGATAACCATTTTGAGGCTAAATGTGACATCACTAGCCATATTTAAGGCCGTGACGCCTCATTTGAGCCCAAGAAGACGACGGGAGAACATCGCTTGGGATTTAACAATTTTGGATTGACAGATGAAGATAGAAGATAGAGAAGATGAAGAAATGGTTACAGATGAAGATAGAAGAAGGTGAGTAAAGAAAGAAAAAAGAAGATTGGGGTACCTGACACGGATCCTGATGGCGGATGTCATCGGATGCTGTTGGAGGCCTTCAAGGTACGTGAGCTTCCTGTTTCCCCGGGAGTCAGAGGGCCACCGCTTCTAATGGTAAGTAATATATTCAATGTTTGTAAATGTCTCTTTTTACAGGTTTTTTCATTGGATGTGATTTTTGATATTTTGGGCCAGGCATATTGACTGATAAAATATTAATCTGTACCACTTTAGGGTACAGATTAATGCATTATTATTACAATATTTGGGGGGCATTTGTGGCTTGCTATTGCTGTTGATATTTTTATGTCAGTTTCTTATATGGATGTAATTGGTTTTTTTTCCATGCTTAATCTAATTAAATGTTTGCGATTGGTGTTCGCTTGTAGTTAATGTTGTATTATGTTAGCTAATGTGTTTTATGGTTCTTTCTGAGATAGTTTGAATGTATTTCTTTGTCTTTTAATGTTTACATTCATTAATGTTGTAGTAATTAATTGGTTTGATTGGTTACTGTTATTATTCATTTTGAGTTGGTTTAGGAATTAATTGGTTTAATTGGTTAATGGTTTCATTAATTCATTGTTGATGTTGTTACTGCTTGTATTGATTGGATTAGCTGGCTGCTGTTTTTATTGACTTTATTTAGGTATACTAATGCAGTGTTTAATAATGGGCAAATAATCTATTATCCATATCTGGATAATAGTTATTTTGCACATTATTGTACTGTATGTGTTAGGGGGGTGTATTTAGTTAGAAATATTGTTTAGTATTTTTGTTGGCACAACATTGGTACCGCAGGCCCGCGGATACCCCGGGACGGTCGCAGGGACCCCGGGACAGCCGCGGGGTCAGCCGGGGACACCCGCGCGACCCCCGGCCTCCCTCGGGGACCCCTGCGGGGTCAGCCGGGGACACCCGCCGGGCTGTTGTATTGGTTTTGCGCCTGCAAAAAGGTAAACAAAGAATTTTTTCTAAGTCCAGCTTTTTTATCACCTGCCTTTAGCTGGTGAGCTTTATTCAGCGCAACTTTAACGTACGATCAGTTTGCGTTGCTTAGTGAATCCCGCAGAAGGGCAGGATTCAGCGCAAACAGCTGATCGTACGAGCAAAGTTGGACTTTGAAAAAATTCCAAGAAAAAGCCCGTTTTAGAGCGCAAAGTGCCTGTTTGCGCGGCTTAGTGCATAGCGCTCGGCGGAACTTCACGTTCTAAGAGCACTTTGCGCTCTTAAAACGACTTATCACTGCTTAGTGCATAGCCCCCTTAAAGTAAATCTAGTACTTTTACGAAATAGGTAATCCTAGCCCAATTGGCGGCATAAATGTTCACCAGTGGGACCTGAGTCCCGCCAAGCTGACCAACCAGGAGAATGAATCACCCTTCTTTGTCTGTTTTAGTGTGCTCAACTGAGAGTGTTGTTATTGGAGGCAATTGCCACCCCTCTCTTCTTGACTATTGCAGATGAATAGAATACTTGGGGAAATTGTCCTTTATAAGAAGATGATATCTGCAGACTTTCTCTTATAATGGAGAATGCCATCCGGCATTTAGCCTGGCTAGTAAGACATTTAACATTGTGAGATATGATTTTAAGGGCTGCCCTTGTATTGGTAGTTGAGAACTATATTACCTTAAATTGTAACAGTCAAATATTGTTTGTGATTATGGAATGAGTGTTCTTGGAGGAACTATATGTGCACATTTTACCTTTTCTGCTAAAGAAGGTGGGAGAAAAAATGTGGGAACGGGATTAACAATAACAATACGAAAACAATGCATACCAAAGAAAAACAAATCTGGTGCAGACAGCCCAACAGTGAATAGATTTTATATCATACACATGCAGGAATCGAACCCATGACCCTTCATATGCTAGTAGCAATTATCTAGCTGCTTCACCACAGGGTTGGTGTGATGAATCTGACTCTATTGTGCAGTAGACGTTAAGTGTGTTTATAGAGTCAAGATTCACTTTAACTTCACTGTGGAACACAGGGTCGGTCTGAAACAGGGAAATGCTGATGGGCTTTCTAGGGGGCACTCCTTGATGTCCATGGTCCCTCACCCCAGTAGGAATGAGTTGGGGGGGGGGGGATATGTGAGAGGAAATGTTGTGAAGTTGTGGATGGGAGATACATAAGCCCTGCATTTGCAAATTATGCCTATCCCTACTAGGGGTTAAAGGCCCAGGGAACGTTTTGCAAAGGAAGCCAGGTGCAGATCACCTGGCCTTGATTAACAGAGTGTAAAAAGGCCAGGCTGGATCAGTTCTTCCCTCTCCCCTTATACCAGCTAAGAAAGCTTAATGCTACAGACAGGAACTGGCCTGAAACAGACCTGGTGTATGATATACAGCTGAAACCTGTTATAACGCGGTGCTTGGTGTCCACATAATGAGACCGCGTTATAACTGGGATCGCGAAATGGCTGCTGCGTGAGGACTTACCTGGCATCTGCAGCTCTCTCTCTCTCCCTGCTTCATCAGGCTATGTCCACGTGCGCAGCGCACATCTGCAAGGTTTTTTTTATAACATTCAATGCTTTATTGCTAACACACACGCACACCTCCCCCCCACATCCCCTACACTAATAATTTTAGCATACCATGCAGGATTCAAACACAGGACCCTTCATACACTGGGAGCGATTCGTTAACAATAAAGCATTGAATGTTATTAAAAAAAAAAAAAAACCTTGGAGATGTGCACCGCGCATGTGGACGCAGCTTGATGAAGCAAAGAGAGAGCTGCAGATGCTGGGTAAGTCAGACGTTTATAAATCGGGAGCCACGCTCAGACCGCGTTGTAGCGGAGCACGCTATAACGGGGTTGAGCTGTATGTGTTTTATTGTTTGGTAAGTGGGAAAGCCACCCAAAGACAGCTAGAGAATTGCTGTCTAGTTAATGCACAGATAGAGCTAGGATTTATATTGATTATTTTGTTTATCTTGATTTTGTCTGCTGGAGTGACAAAGAAAATAAAGCACTTAAACCAGAGCTGGATGGTCCTGTGACTGTGCTTTTCCCTAAAAGACAGTGAGTTTTAAGGTTCCCAGACAAGAACCCTTCAGAGAGACAGGGAAAGAAGGGGGAGCACAGGTAGAGGGATAGTGTTGTGGTATATAATATAAAAACCTCTAATAAAACTCTAATAAAGGTGGTGGGAGTAATAAAAAATGCAAACACACTTACACGGCCTTGTGTAAATGCTATCACATCAAGGTATCTTTTGCGGTCCTCTTTGTTCCTCTTTTTCTTTTTCTTCTGTGGTGGTGTGTTCTATCTTCCCTTTTCTTCTTTAGGTCCAATGCGATTCTTCTATTCGCCGGCGATTCTTCCTTCAGGCGTAACCCTCAAGTCAAACAGAGAAGTGTACACATGTATGAGCGATAAGACAAGTGCTCTTGGTATGCAGTGACCAACTGTATTATAAGACAGTAAAAAGAATACAATCACTCACACGGCCCAGTGTGAGTAAAGCCTATGTGGGAGGTATCTTTGCTTCTTCACATGTGGAAGTGTTGTGCACGTAGGGGAATGATGACTAAAAAGAATAAAATATAAAATGTATAAAATATACAACTCACACGGCCTTGGGTGAGTGGACTCACGTAGGGGTATCTTTGAAAGGTGAGCGATGATTAGTGGTAATAAATATATGAAAAAGAATATATAAATAAATATATATATAAGTATATAAAAATAAACACGAATTGTTACACGAACTGTAATGACAGAAAACAAATGAAAAACAAAAGAAATGATGCAGCCAGTCTTTAAGGAAGATGGAAACGCGTTTCGCCACTTTGCGGGCTTCCTCAGGCTCTGTAGAGGAAGCCCGCAAAGTGGCGAAACTCGTTGCTCGTTTTTTGTCAGCATTTTGGACATTTTCAGCCACCGTCAAGGAGTAGGTGACGGAGCGACGCAGCAGCATAGCCGGACGCGGAGCAAGCGAGCTGCATGCACCGATCCCTGCGTTTCCATCTTCCTTAAAGACTGGCTGCATCATTTCTTTTGTTTTTCATTTGTTTTTTGTCATTACAGTTCGTGTAACAATTCGTGTTCTATTTTTAAGGGTTTTAGCTTAATAAAGTCATTTTCTACCCACCGGACATTAACACGTGTCTTTGTACTGGGAGGAAGGAGTTTTTAGCCTCTCTCCCCAGAGGGGAGAACAACATACATCAGAGATACTTTTATGTGTGCTTTCTCACTCATGGCCGTGTGAGTATTATTTTTATATACTTATATATATATTCATTTATATATTCTTTTTCATATATTTATTACCACTAATCATCGCTCACCTTTCAAAGATACCCCTACTTGAGTCCACTCACACAAGGCTGTGTGAGTTGTATATTTTATACATTTTATATTTTATTATTTTTAGTCATCATTCCCCTACGTGCACAACACTTCCACATGTGAAGAAGCAAAGATACCTCCCACATAGGCTTTACTCACACTGGGCCGTGTGAGTGATTGTATTCTTTTTACTGTCTTATAATACAGTTGGTCACTGCATACCAAGAGCACTTGTCTTATCGCTCATACATGTGTACACTTCTCTGTTTGACTTGAGGGTTACGCCTGAAGGAAAATCGCCGGCGAATAGAAGAATCGCATTGGACCTAAAGAAGAAAAGGGAAGATAGAACACACCACCACAGAAGAAAAAGAGGAACAAAGAAGACCGCAAAAGATACCTTGATGTGATAGCATTTACACAAGGCCGTGTAAGTGTGTTTGCATTTTTTATTACTCCCACCACCTTTATTAGAGTTTTATTAGAGGTTTTTACATTATATACCACAACACTATCCCTCTACCTGTGCTCCCCCTTCTTTCCCTGTCTCCCTGCACAAAAAGGATCCTGGATAGATCCTATAGGTGTCAGAGCCATAGGAGAGACGACATCACTGAGGGGACCCTTGCACAACTGTTTCAAGGTTGTAAAAACTTTTTTACATTTTACCCCATTTATCACTTTCTTCAAAGGGAGCGCCCGGGTTTTCTCTGTTCCAAGAACCCTTCAGACAAAGAGGTTTTTTTTGGTCACAATACATACATACATAGTCATAGACTGGATATGTTAGCAGGGAATTGCAATATGCAGGTTTTCCAGTGTGCGAGAGGTTAACTCCTCTGGAGAGGAAATCTGCAGTTGCACATACTGTAATTCAGACCCCTGGTTGCAAGGGGTACAGATATTTAGAAACGTATAGTATGTGTAACCCTAACCCTATAAATAATAAGAGTAACCCTAAACCCATAATTGTTGTAACCGTAACCCTGTAACCCTACAATTTGAGTCAAACAGAGTTCCAAATAAATCCAGATGGGTCTTACTGTGTAAACTCTGACGGGATTGCAGCTTCCAAAAGACGGGATTATCTTCTTGTAATAGTAACCTCAAAAGTGTATACTGTACACATCTGTTCGTGAGTGCATTCTGTTATTTAATAAATATTAACGAGTAAACACTTCAGGATGGCATGCGCTTCCTTTCTGTGTCCCTGTGAGGTTTATACAGATGTAGTAAGACTCACTGTCCCCAGCACCACGGCCAAACAAGCAAAAGTCAGCAGCGCTGAGGTCAATGTCTGCCGCGGTCGCGCTGTGGTAAGTCTACATGTGTAATGTAATGTGCTATGTGTGCGTATATGTATGTGTACACACACATATGTATTTTTTTTAAAAAGCAAAAGTGCCGGTTCTCATATCTTGATATGTAAAATGCCTCTTCTTACGACCCCTCCCCTCTTTCTGCGACCCCTCCCCTCTTCCTGCGACCCCTCCCCTCTTCCTGCGACCCCTCCCCTCTTCCTGCAACCACTCCCCTCTTCCTGCAACCACTCCCTTCTTGCGACCCCTTCCCTCATCCTGCGACCTCTCCCTGCGACCCCTTCTTTCTCAGTTGAATTTGTAATGAACTAACTTTTACCTTGTTATGTTATTGTTATGTACGATTAAGATTTATTCAGTTGAGAAAAAGTAATGCAGTTTACAACATGGTTATTATCCACAGAGGTGCGTTAATTCAGGGTTCATAACATTGCTTTAAGTTTATTTTTAGTACATATTGTAGGATTGAAGCAGGGGGTCTCCAGGGACCCCCTGCTTCCCGAAGTACAGGCCTCAGTATGGGGTGCTGTTATCTGGGCCAACTAGGCCTCGCAGGGACATAACCCCACAATGTCCTCCAACCAGTGTCCCCACCTTATGAGTTATACTCCCAACGTACTGAAGGGCCCTTGCGCACCCAGCCACCCTGGTGTCCACAAGTAGCAACCCACCCAAATGTGTGAGACAGCACTGCCCACAAGAACTGATGGTGTATAGTTGGTGCACTTGTAGTACCTGCCCAGGTGCTCCTACACCCGGGTATGGCGGGAAGGTAATGCGGATACACTGGTCCAGCGATATTGGCGTAGCCTTCGCCTCTACGTTGGGTGGTGTCCCGCGTGAACTGTGCTACCATGAAGAATGTCTCTGATCTGTAGGTGGTAATCTGGTCCCAGACCACCTGATGCCAGGTTGCAGCCGTGTCCTTGAGTATAGTTTGAATGAGTTAAACACAGTAAGAGTCTAGATGGGTGTTAACCCCTCTATCATCCACTGTGTCCACCAGCGCTCTTACTAACAAAATTAATATATATATACATACATTTATCGCATAAATGGATGGGAGTTACACAATAAAAAAACAATAATTACAAAAAGGAAAAATTAATACTTAAAGTTTGATGAATTTCAAAAATCGTGTTCCCACATATAGAGTCCAGTCACGAAAATTATGGGTATGCAGCTTCTTTGCATCTGGAACCAACCTCGGAACCAGAAGAAACTAGAGACAAGGGAAACAAAAAAGAAAAAAGCGCAAGGCCCATAGAGTAGTATAGTTAAGTTTATACATAATTAAAAACGGTTATAAACACTTACAACAAAGTAGTTGGTACAAGCACTTCGGTACTGAGATAGACCGCAGGAACAGAGGCACGTTGCTCGTCTGTTTGTCAGGGTTTGTATGAGTCCTTGCCGTCCTTCTCCTCTCGATCGGCGAACTCCTTCACTTTTGAGCAATTGATAGGTTGTTGTATCAGTAATTAGTCGCAAACCTTCTTTGACATAGTCTTCCCTATTCTGTACAACTATGCCTCCCCCTTTATCCGCCTGTTTAATGACTATGCTAGTATCATTTTTAAGATCCTCTATAGCTTTTTCTTCCCATTTAAATAAGTTACTCTTCATTGTTTTAATGTAAAAATCTTTCTCACACATTAACTTAAAATCTCTGTAAACTAGTGCAAAATAGGTGTCTAAAAATGTCCCTTTAGGATTAAAAACAGACTTTGGTCTAAAACTTGTATGTTTAATATCAGCCTCTGCGTAATTTGTAATGGCATTATATGTTGATAGATCATGAATAGTAATGTCTTCTAGATCTATTAATGAATTGTCTAACTCATGATAAGATAAATCAAAATCCTCATTAATTGTTACATTTCCTTCATTGTTAGTATTAAAATTCTGTAATTTAAAATAATGACGTTTGAGTGTCATCTTCCTAATAAAAATTTTTAAATCAATAAAAAGATCGAATAATTTTGGTTTACTCGAGGGGGCAAAAGACAGCCCTTTCTTTAAAACATGCATATGTTCATTATTTATAACTTTAGAGGACTGATTGAATATTCCTACTTCTTTTAGCGTCTCTGTTGTGGGGAACCATATTTGTCCTTTCTTCTGTCTCTTGATCCCCCTCTCTTACCTCTTCTGGTATGCCTTGAGGCCCCTTTGTCTTTCGTGGGTGAAAGAACTCTATCTTCCTTAAATCTCTCTCTATTCTCTCCTTTTCTTTTTCCTTGTATGTATCTCTGGTTCGTGACCTCGTAGTTCTCCCTAAAAAATGTTCCTTGGGAGTAGCAGCCTTTTGTACATTAGTAATTGTAGCATTAGATGTAGGGACATGTGTTTTGGGTCTAGCCCCCAGTCCCAAACTATTGCTATTTCTATTTTATTTTAATTTTATTAATTGATGCACTACTATATATATCAATTGCAAGCAACCAGCAATGACAGTGCCCCTGACAAAGAGAACACAGTTCTCGAAACGCGTAGGGCTGACATTGCTCTGGTTGCCAGTGAGTGTTGGGAATCTACACTAAGCTGCTGGGAGGACTCAGATTGCAGAGTTTCCTGACCGCCGTGTTTGGAGAGGGAGCCGATGACCACCCTGTCCCAGCTCCGACTGACTGGCGTGTCCCAGCGCGCAAAATGTATCTGGGGGATTACTGCAGCCCGATTGGCTGTTTGGTGCTTCTTTTGAAAGCTCCTTGTATTGTCCCCGAATATATTTGTATATAGTTATCATATCCCCTCTTAGACGCTTTTTTTCTAATGTAAATACATCTAATTTAGCTAGCCTCTCCTCATAAGTTAGATTGTCCATCCCCTTTATTAATTTGGTGGCGCTTCTCTGCACTCGCTCTAGTTCCATAATGTCTTTTCTAAGGAGTGGTGCCCAAAATTGTACTCCATGTGGGAAATTTCCATTATGGGAAATGTTTTTATTTTTTATTTATTTATAAAAAATGTTTTACCAGGAAGTACTACATTGAGAGTTTCCGCTCGTTTTTATGTAGTTCCCTGCGGACCTCTAATTGTAATGGCCGCCGCTTCCCTATCACCTGTGCATGCGTGCGCCTGTAAAGGCCACCGCGGGTCCTCCTGCGCATGAGCAACTTTAAAGATGGCCGCCGCATCCTGCCCTGAGGAGCCCGGTCAACCGGATTCCCGCTCCAGCCCCCACCGCACCCGCACCCGCGGAGGTAAGAGGGGCGCCCAAAGGAGGACCTGGGTTATACAATGTAAAACAGAAAATGTGTAGGAGTCACGGCAGAGGAAATGGTGAATAAACAGACAATAAATGGATGAAAGGGATAGTGAGAAGTGTTAGATCAGCAGTGCGCAAAGTCGGGGGGGGGGCGCGAGAGTTGCTGCGGGGGTGCGCAGGGTTTATAGAGGCCCCACGCGCTTCCAGAAGGCATTTAAATTAATGCCGGGGGAGCTGCAGGGCCTATGTAAACGTTACTTACCTTGATTCAGACGCTCCTGGTGACGCGACGCCATGGCAACGCGGCAAATGACGCCGCTGGATCATGTGATGTCACGTTGCCATGACAACGCGACGTCATGATGCTAGGACGTCTGACTCAAGATAGGGGGGGTGCGAGGAGAGGGAGAAAGCCAGCAGGGGGGCGCAGGGGAATAAGATTGCGCTCCCTGTGTTAGTTCATGAAAACCTACCATCCATCCGCAGTATTAAAGGGGGATGGGAGGGCAGGGAGAAATGTTACAAACAATTCTGATAGTGTGTAAGAAACCCCATATCGGCATGACATCCTCTTGTTTTAGTGTCAAAGAGACTTATCATTTCCAGTTCCAATGTTTTCCGTTCTTGATGCTTTATAAACATTCCTTTGAGGATTTGAATTTTGAAATCATTTATGGAAAGATCTGGCTGCGAGAAGTGGTGTCCCACTGGGGTGCAATATCTTCCTTCTTCATGGTGTGTTATTGTGTGTCTGTACAATGTCTTCCTTCTTCATGGCGTGTGTGGGCGGACGCTCACAGAGGTATGCAAGGGAGACTCGTTATTGTGAAATTAAATAAGGCTTTTTTATTGCGCCTGTTTCCTTAACATCAGGAAACCATCCAAACAAGGGGTAAACAAAGCTTCTATTCACTTGGGAGTATTTTTAGTGAAATACTATGCAGTTCACAACTCCCTTAGATAAGCATTTCTCCCAGCCCTAAAACATATAGCATGAAATAAGCAGATATAAGAAGTCTCTTAAATGAAAGTCTTATCTGTTCCTTGTGGGTTGGAGGGAAAATCTTCTCTGTCCCTGGTTCAGCTCCCCTTTTCCTTAGGGTGTGTCAGCATTCAGGTTTAGAAGTTTTCCCTCTGTCTTGAAAGCAGCTATGCTGTGTCTTCTGGCAGAGCTCAAGACAAGTTGTGAGAGTCAAAGACAATCTCTGCTCTGTCTCCAAGTTCAGCTCAGGTATGAGCTAAGGAGTCTCACTTCCTGTCTCAAAAGACAGGCTTTTGTAAGCAATCTAATCAGGCAGGTGGTGTTTGTTAATTGACTACCAGCAGTTAACCACCACACTGCTGGATTAGAGGCACATTACTTGAACAGGGATAACTCCCCTGTTACAGCGTGTTATTGTGTGTCTGTGCAATGTCTTCCTTCTTCATGGTGTGTTATTGTGTGTCTGTACATTGTCTTCCTTCTTCATGGTGTGTTATTGTGTGTCTGTACAATGTCTTCCTTCTTCATGGTGTGTTATTGTGTGTGCAATATCTTCCTTCTTCATGGTGTGTTATTGTGTGTCTGTTCAATGTCTTCCTTCTTCATAGTGTGTTATTGTCAGTCTGTTCAATGTGTTCCTTCTTCATGGTGTGTTATTGTGTGTCTGTGCAATATATTCCTTTATTGTGTGTGTGTGTGTGTGTGTGTGTGTATGTGTGTGTGTGTGTGTGTGTGTGTGTGTGTGTGTGTGTGTGTGTGTGTGTGTGTGTGTGTGTGTGTGTGTGTGTGTGTGTGTGTGTGTGTGTGTGCATTATTGTGTGTGTGTGTGTGTGCATTATTGTGTGTTATAAGTTCTTTTAATAATACAGTAAGAATTTCAGTGTATTAGTGTTACTGATTTTTGTAAATATCAGGTCATGTCAACTGCAGTGTTTCCTTTGTTTGCTTCTTCTGTTCCCTTTACAACGTTATTTCACAAACCTAACATAATAAAATAGTCTTGAGATGATACAAAGATGTGTCCCAGTTTGCTAAATTGTAACTGCTTGAGACACAATGTATATGGTTTTTATATTCATTGATTCCAGTAAATGGCGATCAGATCTCTTCCTAGATGAATGCCCACTGCTTATACTTTAATTTGCTGGACGTCTTTTCTTTTCAAAAAATATATCCAATCTTCTTTTTGGACATATCTACTGTGGCTGCCATCACAGTCTCCATTGGTAGCAAATTTGACTGTGAAGAGCCCTTCCCTTTGCTGCTATGGTGATCTTTTTTCTCTAATCTCAATGGAGATTGACACCTTGTCAGTGTTACTGTGACTACCCTTTTATGTTAGATTAGAGTAGACGGTAGTGGAGAAAATGGTATGATTATTCAAACTTGTAACCAAACTCTTATTTCTTCTTATTCCCAGGATCCCAACATTACATTACATACACAAAATCCAGATTTAACACCCTGCTTTCAGAATTCGGTCCTTGCTTGGATTCCATGTATTTACCTCGGGGTTGTGTTACCTTTTTACCTTATTTATTTAAAATACAACAGAAGAGGTTATATTGTGCTGTCTGTGCTAAGCAGAATTAAAACGGTAAGATTTTATTTTGTGTTTCATGTTCTGGAGAAATTACAAATGTTGAAACGTATTGTTATCTAAGCAATATTGTTATATTTCTTTATGATGTGCTAGCTTTTGTGCCCGGCTTCGCCCGGGGAATGTAATATTGAATACGTGTGTGTGTGTGTGTGTGTGTGTGTGTGTGTGTGTGTGTGTGTGTGTGTCCCTGCTGCCGGCACATCTCCCCGGTCCCCGCACCCCTGCTGCTGGATGTAGTGTGGGGTGAGATTTGTCTCTCTGTGTGTGTCTGTGTGTGTCTGTCTGTGTGTATATGTGTGTGTGTCTGTCTGTGTCTCCCCCCGCTGCAGGAACATGTCCCAGGCCCCACCCTCTCCCGCCCTTCCTCGCTGGCGGCACATCTCCCCACCCCCCCCCCCCCCGTTGGTACATCTCCCCTCGCTGGGGGCACATGTTCTCCCCCCCCTGCCCCACTGGTACATCTCCCCCAGCTAGCTGGCACATCTCCCCCTGCTAGCTGGCACATCTCCCCCTGCTAGCTGGCACATCTCCCCCTGCTAGCTGGCACATCTCCCCCTGCTAGCTGGCACATCTCCCCCTGCTAGCTGGCACATCTCCCCCTGCTAGCTGGCACATCTCCGCCCCTCCCCACCCCCCGCTGGCACATCTCCACACATCTCACATCACACATCACACACACACAGAGACACACACACAGCCCCAATCCAGACAAGGACACGCCCCCTCCCTTAGTAGCCACGCCCCCTGCTCCTGCTCTAACAGATTTGCTGGACAGCCAAGGGAAACTTAGAATGTCCATAATTTGGGAGGTGAGTCACATTGGAAGCTCAAAATAGTTGTGCTGAACTTCAAATCCGCAGCAGAACGTCCAGTGAAAGTTTGGTTGTGCTACGTGGTGCCGTTTCTGAGATTTCGATGCTTTGGACATACAAAGAAACAAACAAACGGAATCCAACTTAGAATTATAGTATAGATACTGTATGTGCTTGTACAATTTCATTATAGCCTACTAATAGATTACAGCTTTATTATATTTCACTGCTGAACCAGTCACAGTTTTGAGCCTTTAAAGAGATTGAACATACTTCGAATCCCAGTGTAATCTCTTCATGTATATATGTATGTATAACCGTATCCAAAGGAGTCCAGTCACTCAGTGAGAGCATACAGTATATAGAGAGAAGACTAAGGGACCTAAAACTGTCCTTGAGGTACACCAACAGAGAGATTCCTGGAGGTAGGGGCAGAACCATGAGAGGGGAAATGCCACGGATGCCCTGAGAGTGAAGAAAGTGGAAGAGGAGGGGGTGGTCTATACCAGGGGTGCGCAATGGGGTGCAAGTATTTCTAGGTGGGGGCGGTGGTTACAGATGCGACGTGCTCTTCCCCAAAGCATTTAAATTAAGTGCTGTGTGTGTCTGTTTTGTAAAGCTCAGAGTACACTGTGGGTGATACATACATACATAAGTACATACATACATGCATGTACAAGAATTATGTTTCCTGTTCCTGATCATTTTGTTCATTTACATCTTTTGATTCTGTTAAAGTTTATTTGGAAACACGGTGAGCTGAGACAAGTTTCATCTTCTGTGGCTGATCCATTTGATCTGATACTGTATGTAGTTTACTTAACATGATTTTTGAATCCAGCTTTCGATTTCTTTTGCCAGATGATTGGTGTTCTCCTATGGTGTGTGTGTTGGTCAGACCTGTTTTACTCTTTTCATGGACTAGTTCGGAGTGAGAGCCCTCCGCCCGTCTACTTTGTAACACCTCTGATACTCGGAATTACAATGGTAAGTAGGACACTGTTAACTAAGCACTGTTCTTATAAACAAATATGAATTTGTATGTCGGGGAGTCTTCAACTGGTGGCCCGTAAGCCAAATCCAGCTTGCAAAGAGTCTTGGGAGACAAACATGAGGCGCCGATACGGGTTGTCGCAGCCTTGCCGGCATTAACTCCAATTCAAGTCAATGAGTTAACACGAAAACAGGTGCGATAACCCATACCGGCACTTCATGCATGTGCCTCTTGGTGTGGGCATTGCAAAATGGTTATGTTTAATCATTTATAAGACGTTAGATGTATAGAAACGGACATTATAATGTTCATATATACTCCTAAATGTATTTATGACATATCTGGTACCTCACAAGGGCCGCTGGCATGCCGTACCAGATACATCATTAGGTTACTGTAAAGGGCCACGTTAAATGTTTTGCTGCCAGGATAGCGGTTGGGAAAGGGGTCGGATACCGTAAGCAGAGCTGGTTCCTCATGTTTTGCTGGGAACATGTCACTTTCTTTCTCAATGATTGATGATATTCTTAATGGTCTTCCACATTTTAAATAATCTCTTAACCTGTTGAAACATTGGTATTTCCAGGTCACAGCGACACTGCTTATTCAGTATGAGAGACTGAGAGGGCTGCAGTCTTCAGGCGTGCTCATCGTCTTCTGGTTTTTAGCAACACTTTGTGCAATTGTACCTTTCCGCTCCAAGATAATTGTTACAATAAAGGAGGTAATGCGTGTGCCTGTGTGTATTTGTGTGTGCCTGTGTGTGTGTGTGTGTGTGTGTGTGTGTGTGTGTGTGTGTGTGTGTGTGTGTGTGTGTGTGTGTGTGTGTGTGTGTGTGTGTGTGTGTGTGTGTGTGTGTGTGTGTGTGTGTTTTTACAGATATTTCAAAGGTAGAAGAGACCTCAAAAGATTATATATTGGTTTGGTGCAAGATAAGGGTTAGGGTCTGTGAGACCAGACTCCATGTAGGTTAATTATCTTCTTTACTAAGCTTTTTCTTAATAATTAAAAAGATAACTTTATCCCTAAATAGAAAAATTATTTGAGTTCTAGAGATTGTGTAAGCTATTACATTTCTTAATATGGAATTTATTAGTGTTACTAATATTCAAAACACAATATTTCCCATACAGATCGGGACATCATTAATTAGCAGTATTGCACCTTAGAGTACCTTGCACACCTGCATAAGATGTCTGCTTAGAACTCTTTAGTGCACCTGGACCATTATCTGATGGGAATAATAAAGATGGTAATAGATAGGTAATAAAGGCGGCACCACTGCTAGATAGCACACGGGGGAGTAACTACTACAGGTGCACCCAAGGCAAGGCTGGCCAACTGCAGTCCTCAAGGGCCACCAACAGGTCAGGGTTTCAGGATACCCCTGCTTCAGCTCAAGGGGTTCAGTCATTACAACTGAGCCACTGATTGAGACACCTGTGCTGAAGCAGGGATATCTCTAATACTTGACGTTTTGGTGGCCCTTGAGGACTGAACTTGGCCACCCTGACCAAGAACATACAACATAACATCTAACGCGAAAGAAAGAAGAAATGTATAACTATAGCCCTGCAATGTGCCGCCCGACACGGCACCCTCTTCAGGCGAGGGTAATTCTACTTGTACATCAGCTTCACAGCTTAGCAATCAGCATATGTCAGTGTTTTACATGCTCAGAAATGTTAGTCCATGCACAGAGAGTTTGTAATATTTTGTTTCCCAATGTTAACTTCAATATATAAAGCAGTCTCATGAGTACTTAATGAGCTAGATTACCATACTCATGATCAAAGTACCTGCACATAATATAGATAGATCAGGCACCTATTCTTAATAAGATGCGCACATCTCACTGGTTCACTTAAAAAAAAAAATCCAAAATTGTTCGGGTTACGGTTGAGGTTAGTCCATTTTCTGGTGGCTTTGGGGCAGATTCCTAAAAATGGATTATCCTGAATGATTGATTTGTAAGCAACATGCTAAGGTGATTTTTGTAAAATTCCCAATTTTATTGTCAGGCATAAAACGACAGCAGTTTCTTCCTTCACAAGAACCGGACCGGCCAGTCATTCCCAGTATCTATACTGGGATTATATAATGGAACATGAATGGCAGACCTATACTGTGATTATATAATGGAACATGAATGGCAGACCTATACTGTGATTATATAATGGAACATGAATGGCAGACCTATACTGTGATTATATAATGGAACATGAATGGCAGATCTATACTGTGATTATATAATGGAACAGAAATGGCAGACCTATACTGTGATTATATAATGGAACATGAATGGCAGATCTATACTGTGATTATATAATGGAACATGAATGGCAGATCTTTACTGTGATTATATAATGGAACATGAATGGCAGATCTATACTGTGATTATATAATGGAACATGAATGGCAGATCTATACTGTGATTATATAATGGAACATGAATGGCAGATCTATACTGTGATTATATAATGGAACATGAATGGCAGATTATTTCTTATGCGTAATTCAAATACAATGTAAATTGGGGAAAAGTTCCTCAGATGTAATTACTGTACAAAAATGGACATTCATACAGAGCCGGCACACGTGAGCCCACGAGATGTGGCGATAACTTCAGTTCAAGTCAATGGGAGTCTACACCGCGTTTAGTGCGCTAACCTGTACCGGCACGTGACGAATCTATCGTTTAGTTTCTTACACTCTCGTAACTATTTTAATGATTATTCCCATTAATGTCAATCTGTTTTTTCTCTAGGGGAGCATTAAGGATAAATTCAGATTTACTACCTTTTATATTTACTTTACACTACTTGTCGTGCAACTTGCACTTTCCTGTTTGAAAGAAGCCCCCCCATTCTTCTCTCCTGCCAGGGCAGAATCTGTAAGTAGGCTCTTTTATACATTACTAGGGATTTTGAAAGACTGCATTATACAGTAGGTGTTGTATCCACTGTTGCTTGCATGAAATATGTCATTACTGGCTATCATGTTGTCATGTTTGCCGTACACATTGAATTTTAAGTACTGTTTATAAAAACTCTGCTGTTTTGTCTGTTCAAATAAAGAAAGAAATAGCTATTTACAATCAGCATGTTCTAAAGTCATTTGGGCATTTATATCAATGGAAAAGCTTCCACCAGATTTATCTCAGACAAAATCCTACTGAACTCAATAGGGTTTTCTTCTTTGATTCTTCGGATGCAATTTTTGCTCCAGAATTGCCTCACTTTTGCCTTGATACACAGACCCTGTTATGTCTAAGTTATGCTCATTGTAAAAGACTGGTAAGTTGTGTTTTGTAATTGGAGTAAATTAAATTACTACGATGGTCCATATTTACTGAGCGGCGATATGCCACAAGACACCTTCTGTTCCATTCTCAAGAATAGACCGTGAGGTGTGTTTATACAGATAGCATAGCACAACTTAGTTAATATAAGACGAATTGTATTGTCTTTAGAACATGGCCGAAACTGCACAAAGCAATATTTTAGTTTTAATCTTAAAGTTCCATTTTTGTCAGTTTGTTGGAAAATAAAACATAATCTCACATGAATAGAATTGCTAGCCAGATACTGTTGTATGGCTCCCTCTAACGCAATATTTAACACCAATTCGTTAAAATAACAATCCCACCATCTCACTTTTGTAAATGAATTGTCATCATGGCATGATGTCATGGCTTCCTATTGGCTGACCTTGGCGGCCATCTTGATTTTCTCTGATTCTGCTGCCTAATGAAAAGGTGAATTTATCAAGGACCAGGAGACCCCGGAGAATTGGGCGATTCAGCTCGAGGGGTCTCTGGGTTCTGATAAAAAATACAAAATATGACGGGGGAACTGCTGCTTTTATTTATCTTTGGCATATTTGTTGATAAAGAAATGTACGCTTATGATGCAGCTTAGCCACATAGCTATATTAATGTCATATATTTACGACTCACATGAGAAGTTATAAATCTAGTGTGTAGCGGGTGAACCCAGTTCTAATCCCAGTGACTGCGCTCCTTGTTACTTTGGACAAACCACTTTTATCCCCTCATGCACCTAAATTACATTGTAAAATCGATGGGACAGGGACTTGTGTCCGAAAAATTCTATGTACAGCGAAGTGTACATTGTCAGCACCAGTATAAAAGAATTTACATACTATTTATTATAATATTGAAAGGCTGTAATGTACAAATCTGTATTTATCTGCAAGTCGTGAAATCGTTTTCTCCTTAGTCTCTCAATCTCTGCCACTTGTTTTCAATAATCTCAATTAATATTTGTAATTCTCATCTATAGCGTTTAACAATTGTGCATGTTTCACCTTGTAGAATCCCTGCCCAGAATCAGACGCTGGCTTCCTCTCAAGATTAACATTCTGGTGGTTTACAAGGTAAGTGTATAACTATAGTACTATGAATTTAATACAATGGTAACACATACGTTATCTACTTAACACATGCAGTATTTACTGCGTTAATTCTTATGTTAAACCATTGTTAATAATCTGCATGTTTACCGTGTTACATATATATGCCCCACTCATTGAGATTCTCATTAAGTTTACTCCATTTTATGACCTTTGTAACAGGCAAAAGCTCTAGAGAATTGATATAATAAAATCGATGAGGCTAGAAGTGACACACCCAGTGAGTGCTCATTTGCATTGTGCTACCCAAAATCCTTGTCTGCAGCCTAACCCCGTGTAGCAATTGAATAAATGTAACAGTTTGGGGGCCCGAGTACACTTATGGCTGTTTTTTCTTTGATAACATTTGCTTTAAACGAAAATGGTGCAGATGTTACAAGCTTAATTGTTTCCTCTGGTGTAATATGGAGGGATATGTCGTGATATTCTGCACTGCCATTGAATACTGGGGAAACCATTCAATATTCTGAGTTATAAGATATGTTGCGGAATATGAAAGAACAGTTGCTAATTACATTACACAGTATCACTCACTACAACCAACTCCAATCAGCTAATCTTGTATTTCTGTCTAACAAATATATGACTGCTATTTTTTTCCCTGCAGATTGGCTGTTTCGGGTTACAAGAGACCTCTTGAAGATAAAGACCTATGGGCTCTAAATGAGCAAGATACATCTAAAGTGGTTGTGTCAGAACTACTTAAAAAGTGGGAAAAAGAAAAGCAGAAGCAAAGGTATACTGTATGGTATAAGAGCTGTCACGGGTCCCGTCCTCTGGGGCATGCGAAGGGCTCTCACACGTGCATGAGATTCAGCTCCAGAGAAGGGGCTCTCACATCTGCAGGGGCGGGCTTATAACACAGTGTGTGTTATGACGTGTAGGCAAGGGTTACAAGAGTGAGCGGGTTTATGTTGTGAGTGGGTGTGTTATAACACAAGGGGGCTGTGTTGGGACACGAGTGGGTGGAGTCTAGGACGTGAGATTTAGGCCACGTCCATAGTATGAGTGACGGCGCGAGCAACATTGCGCGCACCGAAAACAAAATGCAATAGCGTGCACGAGAGTGACGCAGCGGCCGATAGTTCGCGAGATAACATTTTTTTATTTTGCCTCGTGACGGCCGTGTCACATTCACGGTTCAGCCAATGAGGGCGAACCGCTCACGTGACATCACCGGCACGCCTCCGGCACCATTAGTGACCCATGATTCATACCTCCCAAATCTATACCATCAAATGCTCAGATACATGTTTTAATTGATGTTTTATATGTTTTATATCCTAGGAACAAAGAAGTGCAATATAATAAGAAAACAGAAAGTGTACTTAATAACATTGCTGAGAAGCCGAATGAATCTGAAGTTTTAATTGGTGACAGCAAGAAGCAGAAAGAACCTTCCTTCCTCAGAGCTTTGGTGATCACCTTTGGCCCTTTCTTTTTAATTGGCTCATTTTTCAAGCTTCTTACGGATCTTCTTTCTTTTGTTAATCCACAATTACTAAGGTAATATACTAAGTGGCTTTACATATATGGGGTTCAATAGAATTACAGTACGTGAGTGTCACAGAATAGCCCACAACTTTTGCACATGACTAGCTCTGGCACTATGTTTATTAAAACCAGGCTCACTGGGTACCTGGGGATGGCTGCCTGGGCCACAGTTGAGCCCTAAAGGTAAAGACTCGCTGGGTACCTTTGGAAGTCTGTGGTATTGTGAGCTAATTATGATGTTACTGCCGTCTGTGCCCAGGTGAAAAGGATCTCTGTGACCCTTACTCAATCTATTTCCCCGTGCTGGGGAAGACTTTAGTTTAAATGGAACTGGTCTCTTCACTAGCATTGGCAAACAGCTTCAAAGCATGAATAGGTGCCTATATCTTTGCTAATCGTGTGTTTGTTTTTTATTATTGTGGCTTTTATCTTTGCGTAGTAACATGAATATTGTTTCTGACGTTGCCCTGGCTGTGTACTCAGTGCTGTACTTGCCCCATAGTTATCACAATCTAATTTTGCTGCTTGAGGCACAGGGAGATGAAGTGATTTGCCCAAGGAGCTGAAACCAAGTGTTAAACCAGCCTCCTGTGCTCCAAACTCAGACTTTACTCACTGAGCCACCCTGTGGTCTTCGAAACACTAAATCCAACCGTCCTCCTTGTATACTTTATATACTGAACATATTGTAATTAAGGTAACCGGAAGTAGGTACCGACACATTGCCTGGTTACCGGCAGTAGGTACCGACACATTGCCTGGTTACCGGCAGTAGGCACAGACACATTGCCTGGTTACCGGCAGTAGGCACCGACACATTGCCTGGTTACTGGCAGTAGGCACAGACACATTGCCTGGTTACCAGCAGTAGGCACAGACACATTGACTGGTTACCGGCAGTAGGCACAGACACATTGACTGGTTACTGGCAGTAGGCACAGACACATTGCCTGGTTACTGGCAGTAGGCACAGACACATTGCCTGGTTACTGGCAGTAGGCACAGACACATTGCCTGGTTACTGGCAGTAGGCACAGACACATTGCCTGGTTACTGGCAGTAGGCACAGACACATTGCCTGGTTACTGGCAGTAGGCACAGACACATTGCCTGGTTACCGGCAGTAGGCACAGACACATTGACTGGTTACCGTTAGTAGGCACAGACACATTGACTGGTTACCATTAGTAGGCACAGACACATTGCCTGGTTACCGTTAGTAGGCACAGACACATTGACTGGTTACCGTTAGTAGGCACAGACACATTGACTGGTTACCGTTAGTAGGCACAGACACATTGCCTGGTTACCGGCAGTAGGCACAGACACATTGACTGGTTACCGTTAGTAGGCACAGACACATTGCCTGGTTACTGTTAGTAGGCACAGACACATTGACTGGTTACCGTTAGTAGGCACAGACACATTGACTGGTTACCGTTAGTAGGCACCGACACATTGCCTGGTTACCGGCAGTAGGCACAGACACATTGACTGGTTACCGTTAGTAGGCACAGACACATTGACTGGTTACCGTTAGTAGGCACAGACACATTGCCTGGTTACCGGCAGTAGGCACAGACACATTGACTGGTTACCGTTAGTAGGCACAGACACATTGCCTGGTTACTGTTAGTAGGCACAGACACATTGACTGGTTACCGTTAGTAGGCACAGACACATTGACTGGTTACCGTTAGTAGGCACCGACACATTGCCTGGTTACCGGCAGTAGGCACAGACACATTGACTGGTTACCGTTAGTAGGCACAGACACATTGCCTGGTTACTGTTAGTAGGCACAGACACATTGACTGGTTACCGTTAGTAGGCACAGACACATTGCCTGGTTACCGTTAGTAGGCACAGACACATTGCCTGGTTACCGGCAGTAGGCACAGACACATTGACTGGTTACCAGCAGTAGGCACAGACACATTGCCTGGTTACCGGCAGTAGGCACAGACACATTGACTGGTTACCGTTAGTAGGCACAGACACATTGACTGGTTACTGTTAGTAGGCACAGACACATTGCCTGGTTACCGGCAGTAGGCACAGACACATTGACTGGTTACCAGCAGTAGGCACAGACACATTGACTGGTTACTGTTAGTAGGCACAGACACATTGACTGGTTACCGTTAGTAGGCACCGACACATTGCCTGGTTACCGTTAGTAGGCACAGACACATTGCCTGGTTACCGTTAGTAGGCACAGACACATTGCCTGGTTACCGTTAGTAGGCACCGACACATTGCCTGGTTACCGGCAGTAGGCACAGACACATTGACTGGTTACTGTTAGTAGGCACAGACACATTGACTGGTTACCGTTAGTAGGCACAGACACATTGACTGGTTACCGTTAGTAGGCACCGACACATTGCCTGGTTACCGTTAGTAGGCACAGACACATTGCCTGGTTACCGTTAGTAGGCACAGACACATTGCCTGGTTACCGTTAGTAGGCACCGACACATTGCCTGGTTACCGTTAGTAGGCACAGACACATTGACTGGTTACCGTTAGTAGGCACAGACACATTGACTGGTTACCGTTAGTAGGCACAGACACATTGCCTGGTTACCGTTAGTAGGCACCGACACATTGCCTGGTTACCGTTAGTATAATGAGGTCGTGAATCTCACTATATCAGGGTCTCTCTCTCTCTTCAGTCACTTGCTCCAAATTCAATCATGCATGCGCTAGCTCACTAAGAAAGACTCTGACACAAAGTTCAGCTTCAATCTCAGTACATGCGTTATCCCGGGGGTAACACAGGAACTGCTGCTTTATTGAGTACACAACATAGTTTATATAGCTCATAGCGGGGAGGGGCATGGGAGGGGTTAAATCATATGTATCTTTATTCCGGGACACGCTGTCTTCCTTGATTGGTTAAGTCATATGTATCTTTATTCCGGGACACGCTGTCTTCCTTGATTGTAGCAATACATTCTCCCGGGCTCATGCAGCCCTCGTGCATAGCTGCGTCATCAGTTCATGGTTTAATCATCTGGTCATGTGTTTACCAGGATATCTGAGACAAAGTTCGGGCGTATAACATAACAAAAGAAGAAATATATATTCACACACATTTCTACCTTCACAATCCCCCCTTGAATAGATATTTCTGACTTGCCTAAGGGAGTAAGGCTGTCTTGCGATGGGGAAAAAGGAATGGGATACTTCACTCGATTACTGGCACAGGATATCTCTAATAGACTCCTATACCTTCCATCGAGACTTAACACACCGCAAGAGTCCCTTCCCTTCCGTATAGCCTTAATAGTCTACAGCAATGAATTACAAATAAAATGAGGAGTCCTAGAAGGACTGTGGGTAGGCATATCTTTGTGAATTTTGGAGCTAAGCAGAATTTCCAATTCACTTCCGGTGTTTATCATCATGTCGACACCACCAACTTTGAGCATCAGTTTGCGATAGAGAGGAATAAGGCAACAGAGAATAAGAATACCAAATATAAAAATACATAAAATAACTAGGCCGATCGTGGTAAGAATCGATTTCCATCCTCCCGCCCAATCTGCTATCCAATTGGCCCAACTGGTATCTACTCCTGCATTCCTCTTTACCTCTAAAGCTAGGTCCTTAATTTGATTGAGTGCCTTGACTGTTTTACCGTCAATTGCCGAATTTTCAGGGATATAAGTACAACATTCTTCACCAAACATGGAACATACACCACCCTTTTCTGCTAAAATCATATCGATAGCCATCCTATTCTGGAGGGTCATCCGGGTGTTGGGCCCTAGTTCTTCAATAATACCCTGAAACGCATCCCTACTAAAATTTATAAACCTCTGCTGATTGTAATACAAATAGTTAATCCAGTCAACATTTTTATTAATTTGTACTTGTGGGATGATTGATATAAATCCAGCGGAAATTTGGTCTAGGGCCTTAAATTCATCAGGGACCCCCCTTGGAACCCCTATTGCATCTCTATATACCAAATTATCACTTTGTAGAGCTGTCTCAATACTCCTTTTTGACCGCGGCAAAGAGAGAGGTTTCCTGGATAGGTACTGTACTTCTGGTTCCCATGGGAGCACTCTAAAAGGCATAACTACCTTAACTAATGCACACTGTCCTTGCCACACTTGGGGTAGAATATTTCGGAGCTTACCATTTCCACACAACCAATAAATATCTAACATATGTAGCGTGTGATTCTGTAGGTCAGTGGAGGATATAGATGAATTAGAGGTACAGAATCCTGGGTTAAACCTTCCTAGCTTTATTCCCGAACATTGGCACATTGCTCTTGTTCTCAAGGTTTTTTGGCTTAGCTGAACCGCTCAATATCAATTGGAACTTCAGAAGAAAAAATGTATTTTAAACTAACATTCATTCCAACTTTCATACAGACAATAGACAATATCAGGCACCTAAGATGGATGCTGACTCAAAATGGTTGCTTAGATCCCAGTGCTGTTATATCAGACCCCCCTCCCTTACGTCATATTCTCACTTTGTCACTCCCTCCCTTTTTATTCTTAAAACATAGCTTTTGAGAATAAAGTTCATGATGATAGTCCAGGGATAACTTCAGAGGACAAGGGTGCGTGCCCTTCACTGTCATAGTCTCGTAAGGCGCTGCGGCCAATATGTCTTTTGGTGAATTGAATAACTGTGGTCGGCATCTTCTTTCTTCACGGTACTGCTGTTTTCTGGCATCTGTAAAGAGTGGCATCCGAATGGGGGAGGGGGTCGCACACCTGTGGATCATACCTTTGCAACACGTGACACCCACATATATGACAACAAGTAACACTCCCAAACACATCAAAACATTCAAAAAAAATTTGCTCCAAGTGATCTAAGCCATTCACCTAACCCCAAGGGTGATAATCTGTCACTTCCCTTTGTAACCCTCTTTTGAATCTCTTGTATTTAATCTAGTTCATGCTGCACATTGCTACACTGATCTGAAATATAAACACAACATTGTCTTTAATCAAACACATACCCCTCCTTTTTAAGCTAAAACATAGTCTAAAGCAATTCTGTTTTGTAAGGCCATAAGCCTAATCTGAACCTGTTCTTAGCTTTTCAGAATCATCACAATCATTCTATTACTGAGAATTGAGGGGGTTTGGTATCTGTGGAAGCGAATGCATGATCCTCACCCTGCACGCATTGTATACATCATTCACTCAGAATATCAGAACAGACGATGTCTGCGATGGGTCAACATGGCTGACTTATGATCCTTTCCTTGTGGCTGACACCCGCCCTCCTTTCGGTGGAGGTGCAACACACTTCTGGATCAAAGTTTTGCTGCACATGACACATACATAGAGAGTGAAGAGTACGGCCAAAACACATACAAGAGCTTTCACAAGCCACGCTTCCAGGAAACCAATCCTCCCATCAAGGCTCACTTGTACATACACCTTAAATTTCTAACTTAACACACTCTAAAGAATAAAAATATTGAGTCTCTGAAAAAATGAAAAGTTCTGATAAAACCTGGCCTTAGCCTGGTGTCTTATTTTCCTCGTTGGTTAACGGTTAGAGTTTTGACTCGGCAAGACGTTAACTTGATGCGGCTGTGCTTTAGGTGACTTTGGTCTTTGGTGGAGCTGGAATGTTTGGTGGAGCTGGAACGAGCTTTACTGTACTTTGGGTCCAGGAAAATGACTCTGCCGCTTTAATTGCTGTATTGGTGATTACTTTAGGCCTTTTCACCTGAGATGAAAAGCATGCTTGCGCAGGGAATATGTGACTATTAACCCCATCTCGAGTAGGTGCACTTTCAACTTTGCCTAGAGAGACTCAAAAAATGTATTAGTTGCATACAACTTACTGTTTTATTACCACTAACATGGTCCTTAATTCTTTCCTTTGGACTGTTGATAGTCACAAGTCATCCCATATGTGTCTCATAGGGAGATAATTTATACCTAGGACTAAATTCTTGTATCAATGTGTTTACTCCTGTCTTAGCATCCACATATAGACAGAGGTATTCCCTATTAATGTTCCTCAAATTAAAACTAAGTAGCCAATGTGAACCTGACTTTGATACAATCTAAGTTCCTGAAACTTTAGGGCCTCATCCCTTGCTAACCACTTGTTTCCATAATTAATTCTATCCTGTCTGCAGGCCATATCCCTAAGACCTGGGAAACTACCAGAGTTTGTCCCAAGCTTCAAAAGTGGGGACAAAAAACACTGTCTCAAACTACAGGCCAATATCCCTTTTCCCAATACTATCTACTGTTATGGAAAAATATTCCCTCCCAATTTAAGCAATTATTTTACCCCTACAAATTTCCCTAGCCAATCCCTATTTGGCTTTTACCCCGAACACTCCACTGTAACTATTCTGCTAAGAAATTTGAAATGCCTTCTACATAATGCATACCTTATTCACTTATGTAACTGCTTTTGCAACTATGTATCCCCTGTATTTAACCCTATACACAAGACACACCCACAAATGAGAGGTGACTCCCAAATTCACCACCCTCTAGCAAACCCATTCTAGATTACACAGCAATTTTTACAATAACCACTGCTTACGGACACGTTTGGAAAAAATAAATGGTTAATTCGTTATAACATACATCACATATTCAGTTAATAGACAAATGATTTTGTATAAGACTTCACACTAATGTCTTGCTTTATATAATCTCTTTGCACAGTGCTGAGCACATGGTCAGCTTTATAATTTTAAAGACACTCTGCATATTCATCTGACTAAAGAAAAAATATTTTCTATAAGACTTGTTTCCGGGCAAAGAGCCATCTTGTTTCTGGGCGTTTCGCCAATTGACCCTGAAAAGATAAGATAAAGATACACCACAGCTTCTTCCTGAAAAATAATAATTATTAGCTTGGAACTTTTGCTTAAAGTTTAAATACATGGAGCTTTATCCAGAGCCCTAAGAACTACATTTTTTATGACCTTTCAAAAATTAACCAACAGGCTTTTATATAGCTGAGGTTCATATAACTTCTTAACACACAAATAACGCCACACGCTCATGCTATCTCCCTACACTCAGTTCTTTTTAATGCCTTCTGTTTTGAACTTTCATAGTTTCACTGACTTCATTCACTACAAATTCATGCTATCTTGTGACAAGGGGGCATAATTTTATTTTCTCGTCTTTCTCCTGACTAGCAGGCTCACGGGGGCGGTGAGCTCCACAGGAGTAACAATTATCCCTGCATACTGGGTTCTGTGATTTGCATATGGGACATACCCAATATGGTGATTCCACGGGACATGGACTATTTTGAGGATATGGAGGGGGAGAGTCAACTTTAGGGGTAGAAGGTGTAGTTTTGTCACTTTCGGGTACTTTCATATAACAGTAACTTTTCTTATCTTTCCCTCCACATTCTATTTCAGTGAAACCTTCCTTTTGAAGCTCAATAGCCACACATAGATAAATCAGTCACACCACAATTAAAACAATCTTAGCCTCCCTTTTCTATCTCCTGCTCGGTCTATTTTTCTCTGGACAGCCTTGGTAACATTAAACCAGGCTTCTGCTATCTTCAGCAGGTTGTTATCATTCAAAATTCCTCTCCTTTTTTTTTTTTTTTTTTTTTCAATATCTTTCGCCACTCTTCTGGCTGTAACCTGCCTTCTGCTGCAGTAATACTACATACTTTAAACAGCGTACTTGCTTTATTTTTCACTTGTTCTTATATTAACTTCTGTCCTGGCAATGATAAAATAACTGCAGCGGTACCCTTCTGTCCCTTAACAGAATTATTTTGACTCATACTAACGTAAGGTACATTTCCATGTGGGATTCAAAAATCACATAAGACTGCGCTCCCTGAACTTCCCCCTCCCATAGAAAAAGACTCCTCTTTCTAGTTGCTATTAGAACTGAAGGAAAAAGAATATTTTCTGGTTTTAAAAGACCCATTCGTGTGGCCAGCACGAATAAAGTTTTCAAAGAAATATTACCAGGGCTGGCATTCTTTTCCGTTCTATTCTCTCTCTCGGTGGCAGGCTAAGACTCCTTTCCCTGTCTTACTTGCCTGTGCTTAAATGTTAAAACTGCACCTTTTTTTTTTTTTTTTTTTTTTTTTTTTTTCTTCACTTATATCACTTTTGCATATTCGTTCTTAACAACTTCGGTTGCAATCTTCCCGTAGGCGGGACTCCCGCCAGTTTATATAGATTAGTAGCATGTTTGGTATATTTCTTTCCTTCTCGAGTGCGGACTAAATCTAGTGCTGTCTGTGCCCCTGTGGGCAACACATGTTTTTTCTTAAATAAGTGCAACATCTCTGAATTCTCTGTTCGTCCCACTAATATATCGTGGCCGGTCCTGTGTCACCGTCTCGAGGGAACCACTGTTTGGTTACCGCCCTCAGACGCTGGGTCCCTGACCCCAGACACCCGGTACCGGAGACAGAGTACTATCTCTACGTCTCGAGGGAACCACTTTTCCAGGTTACCGCCCTCAGAGCATCAGTGCCTGTCCTGTTCCCCTTTACTGGGCTGACAGCCTGCACTTCTTGGTGCCTGTCCTGTTCCCCTTTACTGGGCTGACAGCCTGCACTTCTTGGTGCCTGTCCTGTTCCCCTTTACTGGGCTGACAGCCTGCACTCTCATTCAGGGATTTTGCAATTACTTATCAGAAAATCAATCAGACAACCCGCAATCTATCTCCCATTACTACCCACTCGGTCACCTAAATTCCCAACACTAATGCATTAATACACATACATATACTAGCTACAGTCAGTCGACAAAAATCCCACTCCACTTCGGGCTCCTACTTGCGGCACTGACTAGCATATATAACATGTAAACATTCGCACAATTTAGCAACTTATAGGTGACCACAAGCAACTGAAGAGTATGATATTTTTAACAGTTCTAAACAGAGCGCGACTCTAAAGATCACACCGTTGTATCACATCAACGTGAGTGAAAGACCTAAACAGATTATACTACCTAGGCAGCAACCCACCGACTTGTCATAGGCAAGATAACACACAAAATGTATGCAAGAGCTTACCTTGACAATGAGGGTGATCAGTCCTCGGTTCGGTGTGTCACGGTCTCTGCAGCAAAATCAGCGACAGGTCAGTCTCTCGTGGTGAGCCGGAGTCACGCTCCCCCCCTCACACGTTGGGCGCCAAATAATGAGGTCGTGAATCTCACTATATCAGGGTCTCTCTCTCTCTTCAGTCACTTGCTCCAAATTCAATCATGCATGCGCTAGCTCACTAAGAAAGACTCTGACACAAAGTTCAGCTTCAATCTCAGTACATGCGTTATCCCGGGGGTAACACAGGAACTGCTGCTTTATTGAGTACACAACATAGTTTATATAGCTCATAGCGGGGAGGGGCATGGGAGGGGTTAAATCATATGTATCTTTATTCCGGGACACGCTGTCTTCCTTGATTGTAGCAATACATTCTCCCGGGCTCATGCAGCCCTCGTGCATAGCTGCGTCATCAGTTCATGGTTTAATCATCTGGTCATGTGTTTACCAGGATATCTGAGACAAAGTTCGGGCGTATAACATAACAAAAGAAGAAATATATATTCACACACATTTCTACCTTCACAAGTAGGCACAGACACATTGCCTGGTTACCGTTAGTAGGCACCGACACATTGACTGGTTACCGTTAGTAGGCACAGACACATTGACTGGTTACCGGCAGTAGGCACCGACACATTGCCTGGTTACCGGCAGTAGGCACAGACACATTGACTGGTTACTGTTAGTAGGCACAGACACATTGACTGGTTACCGTTAGTAGGCACCGACACATTGCCTGGGTGTAAATGAGTGGCGTTGAACACAATGTACTGTACATCCTTCCTTGTACATGCAGATAATCCCTGTTGGTGTGTAGAAGAGTTGGGGAGCAGAACCGAATAATAATAGTGTAGCAGCACATTCATGTTCTATAGGTGGCCAATTCATGCTATAGTATTAATATCATAAACAAGGTAATAAAAAATTAGATTTATTTGTATTGAATTGTGCTTTTTAGATGAGATACTTTTATTTATATGAAATAGGTTTTTATATATTACGTTTAGTGTGTTTTCTATTCACTCCTGAGGCTTTGAATACATACTGTATTTCTCTTTTGTTTTTAGCATACTGATTGCATTTACAAACAACACAGATGCACCCGCCTGGTGGGGATATGTGATTGCAGCTTTGATGTTTCTCAGTTCTTTGTTCCAAACCTTAATTCTCCATCAGCATTTTCAGTATTGCTTTGTTACAGGAATGAGATTGAGAAGCGCGATCACTGGTATAATATACCGGAAGGTAAGATTTGGCAGGAACGGCTCATACTATCCCTTCCATTCAATAATAAGTGGCAACATTCACCAACAAAAAGGCAGAAAATTGTAACTAAATATTGCCTACTATGATGGCATTTTGCAGCAATCTGAATTAATTACATTTCAGACTTTATAGCGCGCAAACATGAGGTTTTCATACAAATAGATTTTTATGCAGATAAGCCTTTTCTTTAGATATGCTGTAGTGTGTATGTTTTCAAGACATCACACCATTTTTTCTGGATTTAAAGAAGGACGGGAGGTTTAAAAGGCTTGTGCACCGCTACCCGTATGGAGAAATCTCATGTTGGGAGCATTACAGTGTGTGAAAATCTGCAATAAAATTATTGCAGATGTGTTTAATCATTATTTTACCTGCCCTGTTGTATAATTCTTAACATAATTCAGAATCTATATCTAACCCTAATCTATATGTTGTTGGTAATATGGTCCAATATATTTATATGGGGACTTAATTTCTTATGAATGTGTTTTATTGTTTTTCTAGTCTTTAGTAATCACAAACTCTGCAAAACGCTCTTCTACTGTTGGGGAAGTTGTGAACCTGATGTCCGTAGACGCTCAGCGTTTCCAAGATTTGACGACCTTTCTCAATATGTTGTGGTCTGCACCATTGCAGATCTGCCTGGCCCTTTATTTCCTATGGCAGGTACAATTCAGTGTTGTAAATGTTGTATATTGTCACAAATTGGTATACTTTGAATTGTGCGTAAACGTGCACAAATGTTTCTAATTATATGAGAACATGAAGGGATAGATTTGCAAAATAGGGGTAAAACAAATTGCAGCATATTAACCAATCCAAAATATCAAATCTTTGGGACTTTGTGCTTCATAAATCTGGTGCAATTTTGTTTCTGTAGTTTTCCCTCAGTTTTGCAGTTGGGAGCTTTTTTATAAGTAGGTAGTTACTGTATTCCTTTAATGTGTGATAGTGTTGATTCTCATAGATTTGAATCAGCACCATCGCACCTTAATGAATAACCCTGTAGGCGGACGCTCACAGAGGTATGCAAGGGAGACTGGTATGGTGAAATTAAATAAGGCTTTTTTATTGCGCCTTTTCCTTAATATCAGGAAACCATCCAAACAAGGGGTAAACAAAGCTTCTATTCACTTGGGAGTATTTCTAGTGAAATACTATGCAATCCACCACTCCCTTTGGATAAGCATGTCTCCCAGCCCCAAACATATAGCATGAAATAAGCAGATATAAAAAGTCTCATAAATGAAAGTCTTATCTGTTCCTTGTGGTTTGGAGGGAAAATCTTCTCTGTTCCTGTGTTGCTACCTTTCCTCAGGTTTTGTCAGCATTCAGGTTTAGAAGTTTCCCCTGTGTCTTGAAAGCGGCACTACCGTTTCTTCTGAGATGCTCAAGACAACTGTCCCCATGTAAGTCTCACAAGGTGTGTGAGATTTAGGAACAATCTTCCTTCCTGTCTCAAAAGACAGGCTTTTCTAAACAATCTAATCAGGCAGGTGGTGTTTGTTAATTGACTACCAGCAGTTAACCACCACACTGCTGGATTAGAGTCACATTACCTGAACAGGGATAACTCCCCTGTTACATACCTCCCCTGTTTGTGGGAAGCTCGGGCTTGCCACGGCCAAAGCCCATCCTTCCACTCTCATTCTAGATATCTCTGTGACTTGAATGAGAGTGGATGGAGGAAGAGAACCCTCAGTCCCGCTGGGATCGGAGCCCTTTCTCCAGTTCATTCGTGTCTCCTCCCGAAGGTGTTTGAGATCAGCACTCTTCAGTCGCTCGAGGAGGACTTTCTCTAAGTACAGTCTTTTTGCTACGTGCGCGGTCATGAGATTTCCCTCGCGTCGGGTGCTTGCCTTATTGTAGGCAGACTGTATAGCAGCAGTTGCAGAGCGTTTAAAAACAGCCCTTTGAGTTTTCTGCTCTTGAAGCTGTCTCTCTGCCCTTTTCCCACTCAATGGAGTTGCTAGTTCAGCCTCTTTGGGATTAAGTTGCAATTCCACACCCACTTCCAGAGAATGTCCCATCTTTTCAGCTTCATCAGCTAAGGATTCTTCTGGTTTTGATTCAGCACGTGTACCTTCTTTTGTTGCCTGTTGGGTGGCTGAAGGTTTTGCTAGTGCTTGTTTAGGTGGTTCAAATTTCACAACCTTGTCTTTCAGACGAGCGGTATTCCCAGCTCCCCCTGTACCCATGTCTTCATGGGTTTTTGTGGCTGTGGGATACTGACGCTTAGTCAGGGCCAATACTTGTCCTTGTAGGACTGTAATCTCCTCCGCGAGAGATCCCTGTTTTTTGAGTGCGTTTTGCAAGTCTCTTCTCAGGGAATTTATCTGCACACTTTGCTTTCTCTGATGTTTCCACATTTTTATTGCAATGATGAAATGCTTCCACATTTTTATTGCATTGTGAAGCACTATGAATTTCTTTGCTCGGGCCACAGTTACTTGTTTTAGTTTCTGGACCTTCTCGTGCTCCCTTTTGTGCCGGGTCACCTGGGTTCTAAGCTTGGCCTCTAGCGATGCTTTGGTGACACTCAGGGTAGCCTTCAGTTTCTCATGCTGCTTTGCGGGGACATACTGGGTCATCAGACGTTCCTGCAGCACTTGAATTTCTTTAACAGCCTGCAGATTTTCTTCCTGCAGAGTTCGCTGCTTCTCCTCGGCCTTCTCGAGTTGCGTACGCAGACCTTGCAGTTGGTTCTGCAGTCGGTGCTCTGCTTCAAACTTCTCACCTTCTAAAAGTCTATTTATTTCTTTAAGCTCGTGCAGCATTTCATTCTTTTCCTTGACGTCGTTTGTCAAATGAAAATTTTCTTCTTTGAGTTTTAAGTTTTTACTTTTTAATCTTAAATTTTCTCCTTTTTCAGTCTCTGTACTATTCAGGGCCTCTTTGCAGTCCTCCTTCCATTTACGCACATCTGCTTTGAGAATCACAGTCTCCTGCCGTGAGATTTCCTTCTCTAGGTTGAGGGCCTGAAGCTTCTTCTGAGAGACTTGGAGATCTGTATTAAGATTGACAATCGTTTCTTTAGAAATGTCCAGCTCCTCAGTGAGACTGTGTAGTTCCTTTCTGGAAACTTCCAGATCTGTGCGGCAGCTGTTGATCTTATGATGTGAGGCATCCAGTGCTCTGCGGAGTGTCTGAACCTCTTTCTGAGATACGTCCACCTCTATCCGGACATTGTTGACCTCCTGTTGTGAGGCATTCAGCTCTACGCGAAGAGTGTGAACCTCTTGCTGAAAGACTGTCATCTGCTTTAGTGCCTCCTCATATTTCCGCTTCAGCTTAGCCATCATTTTATCAGATATGCTCTGCTTTTCATCCATGGTGGAAATAGTAGTGTTTGCAGTATCTAGCTCAGTCTTGAGATCGTCCAATTCTGTCCTGGCTAAAGAGTAAATTGTGAGCACATCTTTTTGTAGCCTCACGTTATTTTTCTGTAGCTCTGTGTAACCATCTTTCTTTTGTTTCAATTGTTCACGGAGCATATCACAGTCATGCCTGGCATTTTTCAGGGCATCTTCAGGGCTGGTCAAGGGATCGTCACTCACTGGTTCCGGCTCCACTTCCCTGGGATGGTTGGTTGAGGGTTCCTCACTGTTGGCAATGGACAGACACTTCTTTGGGGTACACGACTTCTGCCTTGGGCCCTCTGGATATTCGGTTAACCGCGGGACGAATTCTCCATTTTCTCTAGGCTGCAGGGCAACTCGGTCCCCCTTTTCCTCCACAGGATCTGCGGACGTGTCTGTTACTTCCATGGTAAGTGAAGAACCGCTTTTCTTTTTCCGCCTTTTTGTTTTGGATGACACCGTCCCATCAGGAATACTGGGGTCTCTTTCTTTATTTGATACTTTAGCAGCTTCATTAGATACGCCAGGCTTTTCTTGCAGTTGCTTTAGCTGACAGAAATATTGGGTGATCTGCTGCTCTCGCTCTTTCTCTTGTCGACCATATGCGTCATTATAGAGAGCGGTCTTTTCTGTTCGTGCCGAGTTCAGACACCCCCACCATTGTTGGGGTGTTTTGTGGATGTGACTCGGTTCGGGTTCCCCGTAAGAGAGGCCACTCTTCCGTGGGGTAGGGTTCATTACAGGAATGCTGCATCTTGTCCTCCATTTTGGGGCTCTCAGGTGTAGTTTTCTTCCTGACCTCAGGAGGCGCTATTGCAGCTGTTGCCACTGTATTTGCTAGAACCCCCAATTGTGGTAGTCCTACAGGTGGGCATATTTTGCTTGTAGAGTTCGTAGCTCTCAAAGGCATCTCTGTAAACTTTTCTTTCTTGGGTAAGTTTTACAATATCAGCAGTAGTGTGCACGTATTTTCTCTCATCAGGTATACAGGATGTGCAGTTGCTAGGTAAAAACGTCTATTTGCTTTACACCATTTACTTGCTAGGTGTAATCTCTCATTAGGTATGCTGGATGTGTAGTTGCTAGGTAAAAACTTCTGTTTGCTTTACACCATTTACTTGCTAGGTGCAATCTCTCTGCTTCAGCCAAATAATGTGATTTTCTGCTTGAGTTCAGTCTCAACTTTGGGTATTATGACATTCACTCTTCACACTTTGGGATATCTTTTACACAGTTCAGCAATTCATTTTTTCTAGTAGGCAATTTTACCCTCAGCACTTGTTTACTGAAAGTTCCCCTGCTTCAGCACAGTCTTGCATCATTTTTCTGCATATACTCCATTCACAACTGGTAGTCCTATGCGGTGTGGCAGCCTTTACTTGCAGAATCAGTACCGCTCATGGGTCGCCATCTGTATTCACTGCTTTAGCTAAACATTTGAAAACAACAAACGCCTATCCCTTTAAGGGCTAACTCACTTCTTGAACCCTGACTATGGCTGGAAGGCAAACCCCCTATTTCAATGACCATATTACACTTTATTGTGATAGGCAAATAAGGTTTCAGGAAACCATCCAAACAAGGGGTAAACAAAGCTTCTATTCACTTGGGAGTATTTCTAGTGAAATACTATGCAATCCACCACTCCCTTTAGATAAGCATGTCTCCCAGCCCCAAACATATAGCATGAAATAACCAGATATAAAAAGTCTCATAAATGAAAGTCTTATCTGTTCCTTGTGGTTTGGAGGGAAAATCTTCTCTGTTCCTGCGTTGCTACCTTTCCTCAGGTTTTGTCAGCATTCAGGTTTAGAAGTTTCCCCTGTGTCTTGAAAGCAGCACTGCAATTTCTTCTGAGATGCTCAAGACAACTGTCCCCATGTCAGTCTCACAAGGTGTGTGAGATTTAGGAACAATCTTCCTTCCTGTCTCAAAAGACAGGCTTTTCTAAACAATCTAATCAGGCAGGTGGTGTTTGTTAATTGACTACCAGCAGTTAACCACCACACTGCTGGATTAGAGGCACATTACCTGAACAGGGATAACTCCCCTGTTACAAACCCCCACAGCTTTCTCGGGGGGAGAGGTTCCATCGCACCTTAATGAATAATCCCCACAGCCTCCTCGGGGGGAGAGGTATCATCGCACCTTAATGAATAACCCCCACAGCCTCCTCGGGGGGAGAGGTACCATCGCACCTTAATGAATAACCCCCACAGCCTCCTCGGGGGGAGAGGTATCATCGCACCTTAATGAATAACCCCCACAGCCTCCTCGGGGGGAGAGGTACCATCGCACCTTAATGAATAATCCCCACAGCCTCCTCGGGGGAGAGGTACCATCGCACCTTAATGAATAATCCCCACAGCCTCCTCGGGGGAGAGGTACCATCGCACCTTAATGAATAACCCCCACAGCCTCCTCGGGGGAGAGGTACCATCGCACCTTAATGAATAATCCCCCCAGCCTCCTTGGGGGGAGAGGTTCCATCGCACCTTAATGAATAACCCCCACAGCCTCCTCGGGGGGAGAGGTATCATCGCACCTTAATGAATAACCCCCACAGCCTCCTCGGGGGGAGAGGTACCATCGCACCTTAATGAATAACCCCCACAGCCTCCTCGGGGGGAGAGGTACCATCGCACCTTAATGAATAACCCCCACAGCCTCCTCGGGGGGAGAGGTACCATCGCACCTTAATGAATAACCCCCACAGCCTCCTCGGGGGAGAGGTACCATCACACCTTAATGAATAACCCCCACAGCCTCCTCGGGGGGAGAGGTACCATCACACCTTAATGAATAACCCCCACAGCCTGCTCAGGGGGAGAGAGGTTCCATTGCACCTTAATTATTTATTTATTTATAAAAATGTTTTACCAGGAAGTAATACAGAAGTATGTCCTGGGCATAGAGTTAAGACAAATAATACATGGTTACAAATACAGTTACCTAAATGAACAGGGTATACATTATATACAAGACATTGCATGCACAGTTAAAGATAATATATATTATAGGCATATGTAACAGTTTCAGACCAGATACAAATGTGAGACAGGTTTAGTTTTGAAAGAACTTAGACTGGTGGCGGCTGTGAACATCTCCGGTAGATTGTTCCAGTTTTGGGGTGCACCACGGTAAGAGAAGCAGGAGCGTCTGGATACTTTGCTGAACCTTGGGACCATGAACTGTCTTTTGGAGTCAGATCTCAGATGATAGGTGCTGCATGTGGTAGGGGTGAGGGCTTGTTCAGATAGACAGGTAGCTTGCCCAGAAAGTATTTGAAGGCAAGACAGGAGAGATGAACTTTGCTCCTAGACTCAAGTGATGACCAATCTAGTTCTTTGAGCATTTCGCAGTGATGTGTGTTGTAGTTGCATTGGAGAACAAAACAACATATTGAATTGTAGAGGGTATCAAGTTTGCTAAGGTGGGTTTGGAGTGCCGAGCCGTATACTATGTCCCCATAGTCGATAATTGGCATTAGCATGTGCTGTGCGATACGCTTTCTGACCAGTAGGCTTAGGGAGGATTTATTACTGTAAAGTACACCTAGTTTGGCATAGGTCTTGGATGTCAGGGTATCTATGTGCATCCCGAATGTTAAATGGGAGTCAAACCATATGCCCAGGTATTTTAAACTATTAACAGGAGTTATGGTGGTATTAGAGTTGGTTCTGATCTGGAGCTCAGTCATTGGAAGCTTTAAAAATGTTGCCTTGGTCCCAAATACCATTGTTACAGTCTTGTCAGTGTTTAAAAACAGTTTGTTTTGGAGATGACGATCCTCCCGGGCTAGTCTAGCACAGAGTGATGTTTCTAATGAGCTAGAGTAATGACTATCCCGTTTGAATGATAGATGTGACTGGAAGTATACAAGAAAATAAACTTAGACGTTTGCAAATGATGTTACCCCCCCCCCCCCCCCCCACCAACCTACAATTCCCTTTTAAAGGTCATCCAATAGGAACCCACAACCGATTCATTGCAGCTTCCTTTTGGCCCAAGATTTGGCAGGCATTTTGTTTCCCCTGAAGGGAGATTTCAACCCGGTAACATTACCGATAAGTATCTCAGAATCCAAAGGGTCGCTGAAGCTGAAAGTAGAGGGGTTCAACTCAGGAGGAACCACAATTCTAATCCTATAAAGTAGGGGCCATTGTAGTAAAAAAAATTATAATAATATTGTAACATATTTATTTAATTAAAAAATATGAAATATAATGTTGTTTTACACAGACTTTGGGGCCTTCTGTACTTGCTGGTGTCGCTGTAATGGTTTTGCTCATTCCGCTTAATGCAGTCATTGCCATAAAAACTAGAGCATTTCAAGTAAGTAAAACAATTCATTACATACAAAATGACTTGTGTGGTGGGTGGGATGCTTATGGCTCTCTAGGCCCTTGGTTTGCCAGGATATGCTAATTTTCTTCTTACTTCAGGTGACAATAATCATGGTACAATAAGGGATAGTAGTCATGGTAGAAGCTGGTCTAAACTGTATAGAAGGGTCATGTCATGGAGAATTTAACACATGTCTACTCTAGGATCTTCTTATTCTGTAATGTTCGGAGGGCCTGTTTAGGGATGCACATACAGGGTAATAGAGGACTGATATCAGATAAATAACTCATCAGTGTTTTAAATGGACTGGACATTTGGGAAGTCAGGTGTTGAAATAGTTAATTTTGGGGCTTATCAGCTGAAGTCAAAGGGGAATTTTGGGGAAAACGGCCACATTGACCACTTCAGATGATATAGAATAAGCACCTATTCAATATGCCATGAAAAAGCATCTCTCAGCTCCAATAAAATGAATGGGAGGAAAAGCTTCATTAGCACAGGAGCGTGGTGACTTCACGTGATATCGCAAAAAGGCCTTTGAGAAATTGAGCTGAGATTCTGTGGAATAAAATTGTCAGGATATGGTGAGGGAATTTAAGTGAGAGGTGAGGAGAAGGCGCAGTCAAAGACAGGACTTTGCAGCAATGGCAGAATGGTGGAGTCTTTAATGGTAAGTAGATGGAAGACAAAGTATAAATGTTTAGTAGACATTGGGGACTTGTAGCAAATCTTTTCGTAAAGGATTTTGGAAGCTGAACTGTCTTATAATTAACTATATTTTAATATACCAGTAGAAGCTTGTTAGTAACCAGCGTTATAATTTCTGTCCGGTGACTTAAAATGTACAGTAAATAACTTTGGATAAAGAGCAATGTATAAGAAACAGAATGATTAATATATGTAAATTATTATTGGGAATAGTGCATGTAGTGTAGGATAATATCATGTTATATGTTAATATTATTAGAATTTAATAATTTTGTAGCCTGATTCAACACACTTCAGTAAGAATAATGCTCATACAATTTGCTTACTACATGCTATTATCCTACATACGACATGCGCTTCTCCTAATAATAATTTACATATATTAATAGGGCATCAAAGAAGAAATAACATTCGGTTATAACATTTCTGTTGATATTATTTTGCAATCTGATGTCTTCCTATTGTAATATAACATATCTAAATTGACATTTCTCTTTATCTGGTTTAGTTTCTCAGTGTTTTTGCCTCTGTAAGAGCCTCCATATCTCCTATGGCTCACTGGTTGCACGATGAAACCCCCCCATTTAATTCTATTTCATTTGAGTATATTGAATTATCCCTTTAGTGTGAAGTAATAGATGATATACTTTATTTACCAACATACAGTACCAACACTTGTTTTTGATGAACATATAGAGGTATGCAGTTGTATTCTCTTCATTTAAAGGAGCAGAACATGTTGGGTTTGTTTAATAGGTGGGAAGCATGGGGTCTTCATAGCTGAACCTTGTTAATTTCAGCTCCAGGGACCCCCTGCTATCCGAGATACCTACCTCCGCAGTGGGCGCCGGTAACAACTCCGGAGGTTAAAGGTCCTGGTCACATGAGCCAATAAGAAGCTGCAGGGGATGACATCACAGCTTCCTATTAGCCAGCATGACGTGGGACATTAAAGCCGTCATTATGTTGCCCACGTGGAGCTTTTACCGGCACCCCCTACAGAGTTAAGTATCTCGGGGAGCAGGGTGTTCCCAGAGCTGAAATGAATGCAGTTCAGCTCCAGAGACCCCCTGCTACAAACATATATATTTTTTAAATATATTATTATTATTATAAATAAAATAAATAAATAAAAGGAAATCAGGATTGCTGTTTTAATTAAGTGGTTTCGTTTAGAAAAAACACATCTTTTTTAAAAATAAAACTCTCAGTTATGAGAGCCAAAAAGCTCTTTTTTTTGACCGGTTTACAATTTCTTAAAATCAGGCACAGTACTACTGCTTTTTTTTAAAGCCCTTTCATCACTGACTATCTATCTACATTTAAGTAGTTTTTAATGCTTCTTTTGTGATCTAGGTTGAACAAATGCAATATAAAGATTCCAGAATAAAACTGATGAATGAGATCTTAAATGGCATTAAGGTTCTGAAACTGTACGCCTGGGAGCCGTCATTTGCACAGAAGATCTTGGAAACACGCAGTAAAGAGCTAAATGTCCTAAGAAAGTCTGCGTACCTCAACGCATTGTCTACCTTTGCCTGGGTCAGCGCCCCATTTCTGGTGAGATCAAGTCATGTACAATGAAGCAAAAATCACAGAAACCCCATAGGATTGATTTATGATGAATAAGATGTCATAATATATATATATATACAACAAAAATACAAAGATACCCAATGCTACATCCAATGTCCAATCCAATCCAAATACATAGTTAAATACTTCAATGTTAGTATTCTCAGGAATAAGGGTAATTTAGTTAAACCCTTTGGCAGAGGTCAATGAGAATTTTCACACTTACTGTTGGGATCTGCATACTGGTCATGCCGTGACGTGGCTGCATACTGGTCATGCCGTGACGTGGCTGCATACTGGTCATGCCGTGACGTGGCTGCATACTGGTCATGCCGTGACGTGGCTGCATACTGGTCATGCCGTGACGTGGCTGCATACTGGTCATGCCGTGACGTGGCTGCATACTGGTCATGCCGTGCCGTGGCTGCATACTGGTCATGCCGTGCCGTGGCTGCACACTGGTCATGCCGTGACGTGGCTGCATACTGGTCATGCCGTGACGTGGCTGCATACTGGTCATGCCGTGACGTGGCTGCATACTGGCCATGCCGTGACGTGGCTGCATACTGGTCATGCCGTGACGTGGCTGCATACTGGTCATGCCGTGCCGTGGCTGCATACTGGTTATGCCGTGCCGTGGCTGCATACTGGTCATGCCGTGACGTGGCTGCATACTGGTCATGCCGTGACGTGGCTGCATACTGGTCATGCCGTGACGTGGCTGCATACTGGTCATGCCGTGACGTGGCTGCATACTGGTCATGCCGTGACGTGGCTGCATACTGGTCATGCCGTGACGTGGCTGCATACTGGTCATGCCGTGACGTGGCTGCATACTGGTCATGCCGTGACGTGGCTGCATACTGGTCATGCCGTGACGTGGCTGAAGGCTTATAACGCTTTGGCCAAAGGGTTTAACTAAATGATCCTTTTTCATGAGAATACTAACATTGAAGTATTTAACTATATATTTTGTCACTTTGGATGTAGCATTGGGTATCTTTGTCTTTTGTTATGTACATATGGCCACACTCAGTAGAACTCCTTTTGTTTTGACACAAATATATATATATATATAATGTAGGGCGTTCTGGTGTTAGAGCTTGCTGGAATTGTGTGTGTGTATATATATATATATATATATACCTATAGCCTTGTTGGAATATGCTGTTACGGTTATTCGTACAGTATGCAGATATACAGTTTAGAGATGAATTGTGTGGATTACCACATTGTATATTTTTGGAGAGGAGTTGCAGATGTAAATGTACTACTGTTATAATTAAGATGGGGCAAACAAAATCTAAAAGCAGTATGATTTCCTGTACAGTGAATTAAATTGTTTATATATAGGTTGTTTACTGCTTTTTGGTACATTTGGTGGCAAACTGTTCTAAATGTTTATAAGTTAGATATATTGGGAAATGCGTAGTTTAGGGAACTACAAGAACACAAATTAAATGAAAGTACAACGGAGTGAAATGATTCTAACCACATTGCACATAAATACTGATTTCCTGTATATGGCTGAGCTTGCCCTATACTAGGTAATACCTTCACACACCTATACATATATATAGGTAACTCAACTGGGCAGAAGTTCTCTGGCTAAGATCTTTTTCTTGCTTTGTAAACAAATGATATTGCTTGAATTGTAAAGTTGTCGATTGTAAAGTTGTCAGTAAAAGTGTGATGTTAAAATATTATGTAATGCCTTTTTCTTTTGTTTTATCTCAAATAATTTTAGGTAGCTTTGACTACATTTGCTGTGTATGTCAGCGTTGATGAACATAATATCCTTGATGCAGAGAAAGCATTTGTTTCTCTCTCTTTATTTAATATTTTAAGATTTCCGCTGAACATGCTACCCCAGGTTATAAGTAACATTGCACAGGTAAGAAATACAACTCTTCCTATACAGAGGGACATATTGTACCATTTATATCACAGATCTGGTACCATCCTTCAATGTATGTGTTTGTAAAGATGACTACTAAATCAGGTCAGATGATTTTTATTTTTCTGGTCTCTCCATTGGCATAAATATGTAGCCAGACCCGCTGACTCCGGTGGCGCGTGCGCCAAAGTGAAAATCTGCAGCGCCAGAGACGGTGCTGCGTGGGTCCATGCTTCTGACTGGGACACCCGCAGCATTAATCCTCTGTTCGCATGACCGCGGCTGGCTTAGTTACACCTGTAACTATTCCTGCACTCAGCTTCACCGGATCAAATCTCCGTTATTGTTGCATTTCAATGTTTCTCTGCCATGATGCAGCCTCACCAGACGAGATGCTTTGAAGCTGCTTTTCCGTGCTGGGAATAAAAGTAACTCCATTCAAATAAATAGCACTAACACCTTCTTCGGGACCGGGACGGAGCGTCACAGTACTGCTAGTTAAAAACCGGACCTGAGATTCTAAGAGAACCCAGATTCTTATTCAGTACTTCCTTCTTTAACTGTATTTGTTGCAACCACTTTAGCTGCTGGGCAGCTCCATATTCTTTCTGTGCCTTAGTGATACCACTGAGGTATTGAAAGTTTCCATCATATCCTTTTCCTCCTCTTTACACAGATCGAACTCTGTTTTGCATGCATGTGAAAGCAAAGGGTTAAGCCGTTGGGTGCCGGAAGGTCCATAGTGTAGTGATCACATGACTGATCCACCCTCTGACAGGAATAGAATAGGAAGTCTTCATTTTCCATTGCGATTGTGCTCTGAGTTAACTGAGAGTTGAGGTTGTGATTTCCCATAGAAACTAGCAAAATGTCCATGACTGAGACAGCGTCATAAGGTCACCAGGCTGCTACTTAATATGATGTTGCAACAACGTCATGGGGCAAGCGGATGGTTACTCAAGCTAGAAGAAAACCTATTATACAGTACCTATTTAATCCCATTACTTTATGGATATTCAGCTCCTCTGTAGATTCTCCCATTGATCCATAGTAATCACTGTTTAGTACAAAATTGTCATACAGTTGCTGTACCGGTCCTGCAGTTTAACTGTATGTTGTAGGACCTTTTAATGAAGTAACAAGACAGCTCTCCATAGAACCCATGGTAATGAATGCTAACAATATGTGGAATGTTTTCAAAATATTACAGGTCTTTTTTCACGTGTATACACTCCATGATTCATTAAAAGCTTTCACAACTTAAAGTATAAATAATCACTCATTACTGACCCCAAAGGGGCAAACATATGAGCAGTGTTCGACAAACCTATACATTTGCACGCCCCGGGCGAGTGGATTTAACATCGTGGCGAGCTCCTATTGGCCCAAGCAGCACACGTGTGGTACTAGGTGGCGAGTAGATTTTTTTGTTCGGTGAGTAGATTTTTTGGTGATTTGTCGACCACTGCATATGAGTAATAACTTGCAACATTGATGCTAACATATGTACCTCCAAACTGTCTCTCTCAGCATTAACACAATGGAAAAATTTACTTTTGATGTACTTCAGAGTACTGACTGCAAATCATTTACTATTTAGGGAACACGCCTTTTAAAATGTATAAAATAGGGAAAAAATATTAGATTTTATATTACATTTTTCCTTTACAGATCATGATCAAAACTGCAGGTCATATCTCAAACATTTGGACATATCCACTAATATTTATCTTGCCTGTTTTTTAGACAAGTGTTTCCATAAAGAGAATACAGAAGTTCTTGGATAATGATGAGCTTGATCCAAACGCTGTGAATAAGGACAAAACAATAACCAGTAAGGATAAAATTAAGTCCGCCGGTACAGATGTTTTTGCCATTTGTATATTATTGAACATGAGGTTGCACAGGTAACGCCCCTCTGCTCCTTTACTGGGCTTTTACTAGGATGGGCTAGTAGAGGGAAAACTTAATTAACAAGAACCCACATTCAGAGGCCCAGATGAAAAGAAAATGAAGTTGTTTCCAAATGCTTTTTCTGCAAAGTTACATGGATTACACATTGAGAGACTAATATGGCACCACTGCTAACATGCCACAAAGTGGTCATCCCCATCACCCCATGAGAACGAGCAAGTGCCGGATACCAGGTACACCATAATGGCACTGTCACCAGGTACAGCATTAGAGCACTTTAACTGGGTACCAGGTATATCATAAGGTTGGGTGATTGAATGTTTCTTAGAAAGCCATTGTACATTGATAAGTTGGTTAAACACAAATGCCAGCTGTCTATTTAACAGTATTTAATGATAGGCGTTGGCCTCTGTTATCTATCTGGGTATATATGAATGAACTAGCACCTCATATGCAGGCTTTTGATTTCTGCGTTTTCTTTTTGATATGATCATTTACAGGTAATGCTATCACTGTACGGAATGGAACATTTAGCTGGGCCAAAGATGGACAAGCTATACTACGAAAGTAAGATTCATTTTGTAACCCCTAAACACAATATTTATTTCCATATCTCTAACTATTATGATTGTATTTAGACTACAATATCCATGGGTTTTAGAATTACATGGGAATACATTCAGTAAGCTCTGGAGCATGTGATTGGCCTAAAACTGGAATGGACTGTATGAAGTCTTCTATGACCGGAAGGTGTCTTACTACAGAAGACTGTGTAGTGAATATGGCACATAATATAGATATAAATAACACATAATACGATATAAATAACACTAAGGGAAAAAGTGCTTCAGACTTAAAAATAACATTTAGGAAAAGGAGTCCCTGCTCCAAAGAGCTTACAATCTAATTGGTTGGTAGAAAGAACATACAGAGACAGTAGGAAGGCATTCTTGTAAGTGCGTCTGCAAGGGGCCAAGGTTAATGTAAGAGGGGTTAATTATCAGCCACCGTGCTACTCATATGCTTCCTTATTGCCCCAACACCGTCTGGACTCCTGAGGTCCAGTTCTCTTATTCTTGCACCTCATTCTCTCATCTCTACCTTTTTCCAGATTTTTTGAGACCTGGAGCCATGGTTCCCAAATTTTATAGAATTGATCCATATTTTGTTTTATCTGGGCCGACAGTTTCTCCATGAGCATGACCTCGTTTACTCTTTTGATAATTGTGCGTCTAGGTGGAGCGTTAATTTTCTTCCAGGCCGCTGCTATAGAGCAACACGCCACAGTTAGTATAAATGAGACCAGCCGTCTCATGGGAGCCTGCAGATTTTCTATGGGTTTAGCTAGCAAGAAGGTCAGCAGGTCCAGCGGGACCCTCAGCTCTGTGACCTCTTGGATCATGTTTTGGACCATGGTCCAGAAGTTCTGAATCTGTGGGCAAGTCCACCAGATATGGGCCATATTTCCTCTCTGGCCACACCCTCTCCAGCATAGATCGGGTGTTCATGGAAAGATCTGTCTCAGCCTACTGGGAGTTAAGTACCAGTGAAATAGGATTTTATATATATTTTCCTTTATTGTCGTACAAATTGAAGTTTTAGCTGCAGATTCCCAGATATCCTTCCAGTCGTCTCTATCTGTCTGTTATCTTTAAAACTTTAAAACATACTTTGTTTCATACATAGTATCAATTTGTTGGTCCCAACTGGTTCTCTGGTTGCCATTGTTGGTCATGTCGGGTGTGGAAAGTCCTCTCTGGTGTCATCTCTTCTTGGTGAAATGGAAAAGTTAGAAGGAGATGTCTCAGTGCGGGTAGGTGTCATTTCATTAAATATTATACTATTATAATAATTCAATACAAATATCACTTGTGAGCACATTCACGTCACAGGTCTGCAAACCCTTATGTGAAGCATTCATTCCTGTGTACTCTACAATAACACACACACACACACATACAAATGCAATGTACAAATTTAACCTGCATTCCCTCCCTGTGTTAGGCCCCTATTCAATAAACCATGAAGGCATCTTTACTATGCTTAAGAAGAGTTCACCTCCCTTTAAATGAATGAAAATAATATTTTTCCCAGTATGGGGAAGAAGACTTCACAGCAGACTGAATATGTTATCTTAATCTTATAGGCATTTATATTTATATGTATATGTTTTGCTATTTTTAAGGGTTCCATTGCATATGTGCCTCAACAAGCTTGGATCCAAAACTCGACCCTAAAGGACAACATTTTGTTTGGCCGTCCCAACAATGAGAAAAACTATAAAAAGGTTTTAGAAGCATGTGCTTTACTTACTGATCTAGAAGTTCTTCCTGGAGGGGACGAAACTGAAATAGGAGAAAAGGTACTGTATATCCTTCAATGTTATTGAAAGGGAGCATGTACAGTAACATGACCGAATGTTACAATGTCTTGTTTGACACAACTTGTTCTAAATATTACTGCTTTCTGGTTTGTTGATAACAAATGTTCTGGAATGCACTGGCAGGGTTGTCTTTTCTGTAACCTCTTTTTGTAGGAGTCTGCGGTTCAATTCTTACAGGCCCTCAGGTTAGTGTTAGGGTATGTATGTCTTTATTTATATAGCGCCATCAATGTACATAGTTCTTCACAGCAGTAATATACGTGACAATCATATAAATTACAAATAATATAAATAACACATAAAGGGCAGGTGCTTTAGACATAAAAGTTACATTTAGGAAAAGGAGTCCCTGCTCCGAAGATCTTACAATCTAATTTGTTGGTAGGAAGAACGTACAGAGACAGTAGGAGGGCGTTCTGGTAAGTGCGTCTGCAAGGGACCAAAGGTTAATGTATGAGGTGTTAATTATTAGCCATGGAGCTACTCATATGCTTCCTTAAGCAGGTGTGTTTTGAGGTGGGTCTTAAATGTGGATAGAGAGGGTGCTAGTCGGATATTGAAGGGAAGGGCATTCCAGAGGTGCGGGGCAATCAGTGAGAAGGGTTTAATGCGGGAGATGACTTTAGATATAAAAGGGGTAGAGAGAAGACATCCTTGAGCAGAACACAAGAGTCGGGATGGTGTATAGCAAGAAATTAGGGTTAAGATGTAAGGAGGAGTAGAAGAGTGTAAAGCTTTAAAAGTGAGGAGGAGAATTGAGTGTGTGATACGGGATTTGATAGGAAGCCAGGAGAGTGATTTCAGGAGGAGAGACGCTGAGACAGATTTCGGAAAGAGTAGAGTGATTCCGGCAGCAGCATTTAGGGTAGATTGTAAGGGTGACAGGTGAGAGGCAGGAAGGCCAGACAGCAGGAGGTTACAGTAGTCAAGACGGGAAAGAATGAGGGTCTGAGTCAGAGTTTTTGCAGTCGAGCAACAGATTAAAGGGCGTATCTTGGTAATATTGCAGAGGAAGAAATAACAGTTTTTTGCTACCTTTTGAATGTGAGAAGAGAATGTGAGAGAGGAATCAAATGTGACCCCTAGGCAGCGTGCTTGGGCTACTGGGTGAATGATAGTACTTCCAACAGTAATGTGGAAGGAGGAAATAGGGACAGGTTTGTTAGGAAGTAGGAGGAGCTCTGTTTTTGCCATGTTAAGTTTAAGTCGGCGGAGGGCCATCCAGGATGATATATAAATGTCAATTTGCTGCTCTCCTGATATAAAGCCAGTTATCCCCAGTATATTTAGGAACTTTAAGGACCTTGAGAATTAGGAGAAATGTGAGATTTCACGAATTATACATATAGCAGTGGCACAAATAAACATTCTACCTCGTTTATTATATTTATTTGTATACCTTAACAGTTCCCATCCCACTAGAAGCTTTTAAAAAATAAAAAATCACACCTAAATTTCTGCATTTGTGTGGAATGGCAAGAAACCCAGGACACCGGCTTACATTGTCCAGAGGCCCAGGACACCGGCTTACATTGCCCAGAGGCCCAGGACACCGGCTTACATTGCCCAGAGGCCCAGGACACCGGCTTACATTGCCCAGAGGCCCAGAACACCGGCTTACATTGCCCAGAGGCCCAGGACACCGGCTTACATTGCCCAGAAACCCAGGACACCGGCTTACATTGCCCAGAGGCCCAGAACACCGGCTTACATTGCCCAGAAACCCAGGACACCGGCTTACATTGCCCAGAAACCCAGGACACCGGCTTACATTGCCCAGAGGCCCAGGACACCGGCTTACATTGCCCAGAGGCGCAGGACACCGGCTTACATTGCCCAGAAACCCAGGACACCGGCTTACATTGCCCAGAGGCCCAGGTCACTGGCTTACATTGCCCAGAGGCCCAGGTCACCGGCTTACATTGCCCAGAGGCCCAGGACACCGGCTTACATTGCCCAGAGGCCCAGGACACCGGCTTACATTGCCCAGAGGCCCAGGACACCGGCTTACATTGCCCAGAGGCCCAGGACACCGGCTTACATTGCCCAGAGGCCCAGGACACCGGCTTACATTGCCCAGAGGCCCAGGACACTGGCTTACATTGCCCAGAGGCCCAGGACACCGGCTTACATTGCCCAGAGGCCCAGGACACCGGCTTACATTGCCCAGAGGCCCAGGACACCGGCTTACATTGCCCAGAGGCCCAGGACACCGGCTTACATTGCCCAGAGGCCCAGGACACCGGCTTACATTGCCCAGAGGCCCAGGACACCGGCTTACATTGCCCTGAGGCCCAGAACACCGGCTTACATTGCCCAGAGGCCCAGGACACCGGCTTACATTGCCCAGAGGCCCAGGACACCGGCTTACATTGCCCAGAAACCCATAACACCGGCATACATTGCCCAGAGGCCCAGGACACCGGCTTACATTGCCCAGAGGCCCAGAACACCGGCTTACATTGCCCAGAGGCCCAGGACACCGGCTTACATTGCCCAGAAACCCAGGACACCGGCTTACATTGCCCAGAGGCGCAGGACACCGGCTTACATTGCCCAGAAACCCAGGACACCGGCTTACATTGCCCAGAGGCCCAGGACACCGGCTTACATTGCCCAGAGGCGCAGGACACCGGCGTACATTGCCCAGAGGCCCAGGACACCGGCTTACATTGCCCAGAGGCCCAGGACACCGGCTTACATTGCCCAGAGGCCCAGGACACCGGCTTACGTTGCCCAGAGGCCCAGGACACCGGCTTACGTTGCCCAGAGGCCCAGGACACCGGCTTACGTTGCCCAGAGGCCCAGGACACCGGCTTACATTGCCCAGAGGCCCAGGACACCGGCTTACATTGCCCAGAGGCCCAGGACACCGGCTTACATTGCCCAGAGGCCCAGGACACCGGCTTACATTGCCCAGAAACCCAGGACACCGGCTTACATTGCCCAGAGACCCAGGACACCGGCTTACATTGCCCAGAGGCCCAGGACACTGGCTTACATTGCCCAGAGGCCCAGGACACCGGCTTACATTGCCCAGTGGCTCAGATGAGTGGCTTAGCCCTTCCAGATTTTCAGAAATGAGTTGTGGAAACTCGGCACAATTAGAAATTAGCAGAATTCCAACCTAGACATTGGGTCGACCTGTGAGAAATGGGACATTCCCTGGATCGATACCGATGTGTAACGATAGCTTAATTTGGGCTCACAAAAAAAAATCTAGACCTGTCCAGGTTGGCACATTTCTTGGAAATCTCACATACATGTATCGGTTTGTGGCAGCTGGTGTTATAAGGACACATTTCGCACAAGCCCATTTCTTAACCACTTCTTTTTTTATCCAAATTTTGATCTTGAATGCTGTATCCTATTCCCTTCCTTATCTCCTTAAATCTAAACATTTTCAAAATAAATAGTTAAAAAAAAAAAACTGGAGGCTTCCAGTTCCATAGATTGAGAATTAAATCATTAATAGTGGATAAAAGAAGTGATAAAAACCTTCCACCGTACATTGTAGAGTAAATAAAAATACCACTTGTAGTGCATTTGCATGTCTCAGACAAGTCTGCAACCCTGACCTTCCCCATTATCACTTGGCATACAATGCTTCCCCGGAAGCCATGGTTTGTGGGTAATGACATGCAAATGAGCACAGTGTCACACTTTACTTTATGTCCATTTTAACATGGATCCCTGTCACGGGAGACCAGGTCTTTTAACAAATTTATACCGGGATCATTCAATAGGTAAAACACAGCAGTGAAATAAAATGGGGTTTATTTGAATAAAAACCTCGGAAACACAACAGAAATACAAAAGATAGAAATATGCACACTTACTGCGGTTTGGGGATTGAAATCTAGCCTTTCCTAGGTGCAGGGCACCCGCTTGCAAGGGCTTACCCTGACTGGGACCTCGTCCCGGACTTCCTGGAATGAAATTTAGTAGAAAATCCTGACTGGGGTCTTGTCCTGATCGTCCTGGAACTGATTTCGGCAAGAAATCCTGACCGCGACCGCTACGTTCGATTTGTAGAACTTGGCCACAAAAGACGGGACTTAGTCTCTGTACGTCAGACTAACCTACAGTAGTTCCAAAACGAAGCCAGTAGCTCTGCTATTTGTAACAAAGCAACTTTGAAAAGCCTGCATAGCTTTATCGACATAAGTCACTGGATGACCTGGTTCTCTGACTGAGGCTTCTTCTTACATACCCTTCGCTAAGTTATGTTCAGCATGGAGGAAGGAGGAGCGGCCAATCAGAACATGGGAATTCCTCCCCGCCAGCCAATAGGAATAGGGGCTCGTCCTTTGGCTGACGTCAAAGGAGGGGGCATGCCAAGATGCCTCAGGATGCCCCATGGGTGGAACAAACTAATTGACCAATGGGAAACGCGACGACATTTTGCCGCTTCCCCAGTCAACCCATTGCCACCTAATGGGTAGGCTCCACTGAGTCTGGCAGACCAGAGTTTCATCCCAGCAGGGGATCTCTGCACTCCGGACTCATTACTCTGCCCTGCCCCAGCCACTTAGCACCCTGACACCTCTCAACATCCCGTCTCCTCTTTGAACTACAATACACCCCGGCACCTTTGTATATGCCAGGGCTGGCTGAATAGACATTTATAGTAAATACACAACTCACAATAAAATATGTTTTATTACACAATAACTCTTGGGGAAACCCTTATCTGTGCGGGAGATGGATTTGGAATATCTGGACTCGAAAACCAGGAGTCTGGGGGACACTGTGCAGCCCCGGTGTATTTTCATTCACTTACCGGCAAATAGTGCCTGCACGTCGGGGAGAATTAGGGGGCTACCAGTAACTTTGGCCCCCGAACTCCTGCAAACAAAATAATTGCATTTCGACCCAAATATCCCACAAAAAACTTATACACAAGACGGTTCATGTTTCTAGGGCAAAGGGAACTTGTAAACAGGAAAAGCAGGGGTCACTTTATTTTTTACATGTATAATCCCTGGTTTATGGTGCTAGGTACAGTAGCTGCCAGGTACTCCATGGTTTCAGGGGTAACCAGATGGGCTTAAACCTTTTATTGTGGAGCCTGGTTACCCCCTTCCATCACAACCCTTATAAACTTATGTTTGCCACCTTACACAGTTTTCAGCAAAACTTGGGTTAAAGAAGTACATAACCAGTAACCCTACCCACAGACAGCTTTTTTTACCTTTTGGGTCTCATGAGTGTGAGGTTGGTTGCTGGCCATGCTGCGTGAAGCTTTTGCGTGGGTACAACCAGACATTAAAAAAAAATATGTTGGGTAAAACAATAGTGACAAAAATCCTCCACCGTACAGTGTAGAGTAAACAGGGTTCCAAGTAAAAATAGAGACATGCCTGGAGACAATCCGTGAGACATGCAAATGCACCACAAGTGCTGTTTTAATTTACTATAGATAGAGAACCTATACCTAGAACTGGTGGCATGTGGTCTGACACCATGCCATATTACAATGAAAAACGTTGAGCAAAACAGACTGATTAATATGTTCTCTTGAATTATTAACATTATCTACTTTTAGTTCTGTATACTGTAGAAGAAATGCAGATAGCCACTTGTGACGGAGCGGCCTGTAGGCGAGGTCAGATCAGATGCCACACATGCACTTTTTAGGGTAAACCAAACTTGAGTGATTTTATTCTCCGCAAAACAGCAATTAAATAATAGGGCTACTGTCCCTTTAATGCAAAAACACAAAATCATAAAACCAAAACCTACTCCTTTCAGGAGACTGACTAAACATTAGTGTGGCCCTTTCTATCTGACTGGCTGGGTAGGCTAGTTACCAGTCAAAAACCTATAACAACAATATTTAGGGAACAATATAGAAAGTCTAAACTGTGCGTTTTGGTCCGGCATCTCCAATATCTCCAGGCACTTAAGATGCAGGCGGTGAAGTCCTGCTGCTCCCAGTAAGTCTTTTTGCTCTTCTCTGGTACAGGCTTCTCTGCTGGGTGAGGCTGTGGGTTCTTCACGGTTGCCAGGCAAAATCCTCTGGTCAACCAGCCTGGATCCCTGCGGGCGGGGGCTCTGTTTGTGATCCTCCTAACAGACTCCAAACAGGGACACTGAAGCAGCTACTTCCTGCTTTTTATACCTGTTCACTAAGGAGTTTTACATGTCAGCTGCAGGAAGCCCGACACCTCAGTTCAGTCTCCTGCCCTGCAAAGGGAGTTAACCTCTTCACTCCCTTACACCAATATACAGTACAGTATTTAATATTGTAATTATTATTGGCCGACTACTGGAAATTGAGAATGTGTGTAATGAATCCTGAAGACTCTTTCATAGATTTGGTTTGTTTACAGTTCTTTCCATCCTCTTCTCGTTACAGGGTATCAATCTGTCAGGCGGCCAGAAGCAGAGAGTCAGCATTGCTCGTGCTATATTTAGTAATTCGGATGTGTATTTATTAGATGACCCTCTTTCTGCTGTGGACGCTCACGTGGCTAAGCATATTTTTGACAATGTTATTGGACCAGAGGGCTTGCTTAGCGGGAAAGTAAGTACCTGTAGCCAGGGCCATTTGAAGACCTTTGTAGGCCCTAGGCACTTTTATTTCTAGAGGCCTGTGTGTCGATATTTTTACTAATTTTTATGCTAATTTCATCGTTTGTTTGTTTCTTTCGATACTAGCGATATTTGGCATCGATACTTTTATAGCAATTAAATGTTACAGGATTGCTATAAATGTATTTAAAACAAGAATGGCAATTATTTTCCTGGAGTTAACGCCTTATTCACCAAGATAATTCTAAGAATTAATAAGATCCGTACCTGACCTCTTTGACATTGCCTGAATGTCACCTTATTTTAGGATAACACTACTTTTCTGCAAAAAATGTGACGGTACTAACATCTTGTCATTACTCCTATCCAGACCCCGAAATAGGGTTTGGAGGGGAGAGAAACACCAAGAGCGGATGATAAAAGTTCATTAAAAAGACTTTGATCATTTTTGTAATATATTAACTCACTAATAACCCAAGTGGCTAGCTAGTCATGAGCAATCCATGACTAGCATGCGACTAAAGGCTAAAAATGGGTAATATATAATTAGCACTAGACTACTGACCCTCCATGTATACAAAAGAGGCATTGGTTAGTAATACCTTGCTAACCGCTATGGCAAATAAGGGCATTATCCCCACTTCCCACCCCCCAGGGAACCTAACGCCCCTTCCTGAGACACCTCCCACCATCACCCTTCACCACTACTTTCACCCCAACACATCTAATAACCTCGTATCTACATGAATTACTTACAGCAGACCTGTGAACACTATGGGATTTTCCAAGAGATGCCAGGATTTTGAGCTAATCCTCTGACCCTCACGTGTCTGTGAGAGTTAATGAGTTCTGACGGGGAAAGGAGAGTCTATTGTTCTGTGAAGGCCCGTGTTTAATTCTACGCCATTGGCTCTTTGATCCATATGATGAAAATGGTTGAGGGTTTAGAACCTAAAGCCCAATTATTTCAGGGTCTGGATGGGTGTAACGCCAGGTTTATGAGTTGGATAACATTATGTTAGTTTCTGGAGTTTAGCTTCACGAAGCATTGTGAATAGGAAATATTACGGTTAATGGCTGTTAAATATAATGCTACTGTTGCAGCAGAAGTAAATCCTGGTGAAAGTAATGTTATTTGTCTTTAGTGAATACTGAGATATGAGATACGGCCATTGAGTTGGGTTAGGGTTAGGGTTAGGGAATCTTAGGGGTAGGGTTAGGGTTAGGGAATCTTAGGGTTAGGGAATCTTAGGGGTAGGGTTAGGGTTAGGGTTAGGGTTAGGGAATCTTAGTGAATCTAAGTTGGGATCTTTGAAAAATGAATAATCTTTTCCAAATCATTTTATGTATTTTGTGCTAATCTACTTCCACTATCACACTTTAAAACACCTGTAAACTGTTTTCTCTTCTATAATAAAAAAGAGTAACCTCTATCTGTTTATCTTTTATTGTCAAGATGTGTTCCCATAAATTGAGGAATAACAAAGCATTAAAAGGCAAAAAAAAAAACACATCCTACTATATTCATTGAATACTTTTTGCATGTCTAAACCATGTGATTAGTATCTGTTCGATTTAAATTCTTTTTGGCTTGGGAAATCTATATGTAAATGACCAACTCTCTCAAAATTAAATATTTAAAAGCTATTCAATAAACGGCAGGATAGGAATTGACAGCAGAAATGAGATTCCTAGTTTGCCTACGTGTATGTATATAATCGGAGACTATTGCACAGTAGTGGTTAAAGGTGTACTCCATATAAACACACTTTGAACACATGTAAATGAAATCTATTTAAAGGAGCAATCAATCCCCCCCGGCCCCCCTGTTTGTTTTTTTTTTAAATGAATGAGAAGCATGGGGTCCCCAGATCTGAGCCATATTAATACTCTGTAGACCCCACGGTTCCCAAGATACATACTTTAATCTGTGCCTCTAATAGGTTAAAACTCGCTGAATAATGACTTTGTAAAACCATTTTTCATATTTGAATATTTTCTAATTAACACTGGAGGCTCCAAAAGTAATATGTAGCCCGCCATTAATTTGAAGCAACATTTACAGGTTAAACTCTGAAAAAACAATGCAAAAATAATTTATGCTAAATCTTTTTTCAGTTAATTTTTCTTATGCTTCAGTTATGTCATTTTAACCCTCTCAACATATTATTGTAATCAGTTTGATTTGGCGACCCTGCACCCATCTGTATATATTAGCAATTGGGGCATCTCAGAATCGGCCATCACGTTTGTCACTAAGTGTACTTGTGTGCAAATTAGCCTTTTCCACATCACATTCCTATTTAATACGGCAAGGACTCCTCACCGCTATCACCACTTTAACTCATAAGGCGGTTTTGCATCTAATTACAGTTTAATTTAAAGCACTGTAAAAGCATCAATATATCAAAATGATTTGAGCCAACTTAATTCAGCATGGCAGCAGTTGCATCATACATACTGTATTTAATACTAAAATCCATATTTACTACGCGGTATATAAGGCCCTTTCTGGTGCTGGTAGATGCATTGCGGCCTATTTAACTGAACGGAATGTGTCTGATGGCATAGTAACACTTCAATGGGAATTGCTAGTCCACTATACAACACGCTTCACATTACATTGTGAGAAGAGATGGGTCGATCTGTTTCAGGTTGAAATATGTGAACACAGAACTTTTGAAACCCCACATGTCTCTTCTCCGTGTGTGCTGTCTGAGAAAACATAAAATAGTATTTGAGCCATAGTATTTGAAATGACCGTAATGAAATTTACTTTGTATCTTTTACGCAACTGAAGTAACATATTTTACTCACCAGACAAGAGTTTTGGTCACTCACGGGATCAGCTTCCTGCCGCAGGTCGACCATATTGTTGTTATTGTGGATGGTCGAGTGTCTGAAATGGGATCTTATCAAGAGCTTTTAAAGCAAAATGGCGCTTTTGCCGAATTCCTCCGGAACTACGCTTCCGATGACAATGTGGAAGAGGAAGAAATAACAAGTAACGATTTTCATCATTTTTTTAAGCCAGCGTAGTCTTGGTTTTAAAATGCTTAATCAAATGATTGTTTTTCATTTAAAAGTGACATTTATTATACTGAAAGCAGCAATACATGTTGCTCGGTTATATATATAGATCTGTAGAAGAAAAGAACAGGCACTCCAATATGCAAAAATTGGGAGCCGAAACGTAGAGTAATAATAAATCACTATTTTTCATATTGGCGTCTGTCCTTCTCTTCTAAAGTTACATCGACGCTATGAACCCTGCTAAAAAAATTAAATAAAAATATTATATATATATAATATTTTAGTTAAGTTATGGTGGGTAAAAAAAGTGACAAAACCCCTCCACAGTACAGCAAATGGAAATATTCCTGTATGCTCATTTGTATGTCTTAGACAGGTCTGCAACCCTGGCTTTCACCATTATCGCCCAGCATACAGTGCTTCCACTGCAGCAAGGGATTCTGAGAAATGACATGCAAATGAGCACACAGTGCCACCTTTTGCTTCAAATCCATATGACATGGACCCCTAAAAGTCTCACACTGATGAGACCCTATGGGTTGAAACAGCTGTATGTGGGTAGGTTTACTGGCTATGCATCTTAACCCGCATGTGTCCCGCGGGCTGCCTATTTTCCGCCTATGGTGTAGCTTCTTTAAGCTTTGGGAAATCAGACTTCTACTGCAGGCATCATGATGATACATCATACATTTCTCACTTTACTTAATGAGAATGTTTTGTTGGGTTTGTTTGTTTCAGTATTAGATGAGGAAGAAGTCTTATTAGCGGATGAAAGTCTCAGTAACCATACAGATCTAACTGATAATGAGCCTATTGCTAATGAAGCCCGCAAGAAATTCATTAGGTAAGTAATGTATTTTGCTTCATACATACGATCCCATGTGCATTTTTTATTACATACAGAAGTAGCAGAGTTATTGCAGCCACCGGTGCTGTGACATTCTGCAGTATCACTGTCATTTAATCCTATGAAACTCTGTCATATTCTGCATTACCAGCGGGTGTAATAACCGTGGCTACATTTGTATATTATAGTAAATAAAATAGAATTTTGCTATTATAATAATAGCATGTTCTTGTATAGCGCTGCTAGTTGTACGCAGCGCTTTACAGAGACATTTTGCAGGCTGAGGTCCCTGCCCTGTGGAGCTTACAATCTATTTTTTGGCGCCTGAGGCACATGGAGATAAAGTGACAATGGGAATTGAACCTGGCTCCCCTGCTTCACACTCTCAGTGCCAGTCAGTGTTTTTACTCACTGAGCCACTCCTTCTCCCTCGCTTTTTAGAAACAAAGCACAACCTCAGCGCTATACCCTTAAATAATGCTACAAACAAAATAATGATTACTTATAATAAATCAACATCTATACAACTATAAATGTATGGATAAATGTCAATGTGATTTGTGATCACCTCTTAAGTTTGAAAGTCCTGCAGCCAGGAGATAACAAGGATTGTCCAAATGCTATATTGGTCCGATAGAAAAAATTGTCCTCCTCAACGCTGTTCTTAAATTTTTTCTATCGAACATTCCATTATAAACAATATTGCATAGTTTGAGATTTTGTGAATCTTCTAGAGGCATATTTTAACCATATGATTTATCAGGGATATAAAAATATATATTTATATATATAACCCATGTTATATTTAATGTCAGCTGCTCCTCTTCATACTTAGATGTACTTTAATATGAGTAATCAATCTAGTCTGAAAAACTTAGCTGAAATGTTCATATAAGAAAAGGACAATGAGAAATGTATATGAAAAGCATAGAACTTGGTTAACATTAATAGTGCACAATTTTAAATAAATGCAATAACTTGTCTAGATAGGACAAGCTACTCATTAAATGGTTAATGTGACAGATAAATAATATTATAATATAAATTATTGAAAAATTACCAATAAAACATCACCAATAATAATCTAGAATTTCAACTATTCAATATAAGTATTGACCAATTTATTCCCAGGCAAATTAGCATACTGTCTTCAGATGGGGAATCTTCCCACGCAATGTCCACAAGGAGAAGAGTTTGTGAAAGAAAAACAACTGAAACTGTAAATGCAAAAAGAGTCCCATCTCAGAAGCTCATTCAGACAGAGACAGCGGAGACTGGAAGGGTGCGTTATCCAAGATACATCTAAAGAAAAGTTGGCTGTTTTATTTCAATTGCATTTGCAGATATACTAACATGGTAGATTCGAGAAAGAAATATGTTCAGCAAGTTCAACCTTTCTTACAGTCTAATTGGGTGCATTCCACAGCATATATTCGTCGTTATATTGATCCAGAAGAAACAACCCAGTGAAACATTGGATGTCTCTTGAAGAACAAATTTATGACAACCTACAACAAGGTTACATTTCTCAGAGACAAATACAGCCACTAGAACGTTGAAATACACCAATTATGTCTCAAAAGTGTAAAGAAATTCTTCCTGAAACCAGTAACATATTTCTCCCTGGGTCAATGCGCTTCCTATGGTCTAACTTATTTAGCATATCTCTGTAAACTATTCCTTCCCATCCTAAAAAAAAATAGTCAAACCTTGTATTAAATATGTCTACTATATCTCCCATCACAGTGTCAATGAGTAGTATATTCCACATATTGACTACTCTTTACTTTAAATAAGTGGGGTGCAAACTTTCTGCGCTACGCCCCCTAGCCTGCTCTCCCCAGTGTCGTGCCCCCATTACCTTTAATCCGACGGAATTTGATGCGTGTTGCCATTGTGAAGCGTCACCCGAAGCCAGCTGAATTCAGGTAAGTGAGGTACAGAGACCTTGCGCTGAAGAGCGCAGGGACTCTGTAACCACCAACACACCCCCCCCCCCTCCTCCCCAAAGAAAAGTCTCATGCCCCCCAGTTTGCGCACCTCTTTATTATGTAGGACCAGTTGTTTGTGAATCATAACTCCAAACTGGGGTCTTATTTCAGAAACCGCGATGGCACAGGGCTAATTTCTTTATGCGATTTTTGTGGCTACGGCTAAACTCTAAAAACCGCAAGAAAATCTCATCCTCTGATTCCCATCGGAAACAGTAGCAATGTTTCCTTGGATTCTGTTCTATTCTTTTGCACTAGTTTTATAGCTGAAACGCGTTCGTAAGTAACTGTTTCTATGTGTGTCCCGGTACATTGTTGAAAATAAGATGAGATGTACATCTGAATCAATCACTATACATTTGCAGACTGATAACAATTCACAATGAAAGTAAATGTTGATATTGTAGATATAGATATTATAGATGGCCATGCACTCATACAGTAATCTAACGTGAAACCTAAATGAAACCCTCCTATAATGAATGACGTCAATGACATGTTTAACGGGTTACATGTAATGGTGATTGACCCCTTACTATCCCCTGTCTAGGTGTAATACTGAATTGTTAAAATGTTAAGGCTTTCGTGGTAAGCAAATAGTTATTACTCTCATTATTGTGTTGATCTTTCTGATATGGCCCAGTGAAGTGAATGGGTAATAAGGTGTCTTAGCTCTTTGTGCCATGGAAAAAGTAGGACCTTTTCTGATCTTATAATCTACAGGTGCATTTTGTTTGTACGTATACTGTATTATGAAGCCATCCGTTCCTGATAAGAAAAATATGCAGCAGTAATTATTTTTCGCAGGAATCAAATAACGAACAACCTTTATTTTAAGGGTAATTAGATTTTTCTCAGGAAGATGATTGCACTGTTAAGTTGTTTGTTTTTTTGCCTGCTATGTGAGATATTAGCATAACCTTACCTTGCTTCATGCTTATATAACACACACACATTTCTTTTCATATTTGTAGGTAAAAATGAAAGTGTTCTGGAAATACATAAAGGCAGTTGGGCTTGTGGTTTCTTTATTCATATGTTTCCTGTATTGCTGTCAAAATGCATCTGCAATTGGAGCGAATGTATGGCTCAGTGGCTGGACAAATGAGCCTGTTATAAATGGTATCCAGCAAAATACACCATTGCGTGTAGGCGTCTATGCAGCCCTAGGATTAGTACAAGGTAGGAATGACACTGCTGGTACTGATGAGTTATAATTGGTGCGCAGCATTTACAAGCAATAGCTGTCTGCAAGCACTTTGCTTTAGACCAGTAGATGCACAATTCTCACGTACAAGTATCACTACCAACTACAATAGACAAACGGTGTGTATTTGCCCTATTTTGGACTTACTCAGTTTTAAATTTGATGAAGATGGCACTTTTCTCCCCAGGATTAATAATTAATATGAGTAATTATGTTTTTGAACGCTTTGGCCAATGTTGTCGGATTTGCGAAATTGTCGTGATCAACGGATACCAGATATTCGCCAGTTTTGCGAACGAACGTACTAATACTAGACACATCTCTACTATTTGCATACACAAAAGACCTTTTTAAGCATTAAAGCGCATTATAGAAATTATTAACAACTGGTTTTCCAATCATATTAATGAGGCATGCTATTTCAGAACCTTGTACGCTGTTTTGTGCCAATAATTCTATACCCCACAAAGCCTTGCTAGAGGAAAAGTCGTTCCGGCTTTAATTCCGGCTTTAATTCCGTTAGGCCTTCATTATGCTCGTTTCAACTTGCTATTAATTATGCAAGACTCTATCAGACTATATAATCAGTCTGACTCAGCAGTGCTCAAGTGAGTGACTACAATACATGCAAAACTGCAAAGGTTCTGATCATATTAACAGATTCTATCCTGTCAGCTAGAGACGGGCTCATCACAGGGCTTCTCATCTCCAGTGCTCTGGACGCCCCAACAGGTCATGTTTTCAGGATATCGCTGCTTCAGCATAGGTGGTGCAGTCAAAGAATGAACCACGTGTTCTGAAGCTAGGATATTCTTTGGGCTAATGTATAGAAATTTGATTTGCAGATTTTATTTCTCTGAATTTTCGAATATAATCTAATGATCACAAATACGTTCCAATGTTTTTTTTCCAATTTTAGAATATGCTTGTTCACTTTTTCATTTTTTTGCACACTTTTCAATATTATAACATTTTCTACATTTCTGTTTTTTGGGAAACATTAAAATTAAACTCCTATTAGAATTTTGTCACTTTGGCTCATCTCTAATACCAGATGGCTTACCTATCTGTTTGCATACTGTACATGTATACTGCCTTTCCCCTAGTAGGAACACATACATTAAAATGTGTACTGTATATTATTACTATTATTACTATTATACTATTATTCTATTAGTCTCCATATCAAAGTGAAGTAACATATTCCCAGGTTTACCAAGGACTATGTTGTAGTAACTAATTGCTTTTGTTGTAGTAACTAATTGCTTTTGTTGTGGTAACTAATTGCTTTTGTTTTGTACAGGCTTTCTGGTAATGATTTCGTCCTTTACACTTGCAATCGCTGGCATTAGCGCCGCCAGAAAACTACATGAAGCGCTATTGGACAACAAGTTTCATACACCGCAGTCTTTCTATGACACAACACCAATTGGTCGGATTATCAATCGTTTTTCCAAAGATATTTATGTGATTGATGAAGTAATACCTCCCACCATCTTAATGTTCCTGTCCACCTTTTTCGCATCATTTTCAACAATGATTGTAATTGTTTCCAGCACGCCACTGTTTGCCGTAGTTATCGTACCACTTGCCTTTGTATACTTCTTTGTGCAGGTACGTCTGGTAACTTTACATTTGGGTTGGTATGGATCTATGTTGCTTTCCTAGGGAAGAAACGTGTAGATAACTTAAATCTAGTTACTATGTGGAGTTCTTTATCAATATCTCCTGGCTGCACCATATACGGGCAAACATCAGACTCTGTCTGCCCCACGAGGTACCCAGGGAAACCCCCTGAGACCCTCAACATGAGGTACCCAGGAAATGCTAAGTGAGACCCTCAACATGAGGTACCCAGGAAATGCTAAGTGAGACCCTGAACATGTGGTACACAGGGAAATCTCATGTGAGACCCTAAAGGTCAAGATTGGCTAAAACCAGAAGATTCCTAAAATCCCATGTAGACTAGGATTCTGGCCATGATAGTGAGTGGCTGCTGGGAGAATCAGCTTACTCTGTCTATCACTGTGGGAAAAAGAAAGTACACACTCTTTGAATTCCATGGTTTTACATAACAGGAAATAATAACAATCATCTGTTCCTTAGCAGGTCTAAAAATTAGGTAAATACAACCTCAGGTGAACAACAACACGACATATTACACTGTCATGATTTAATTAACAAAAATTAAGCCAAAATGGAGGTTGTATTTACCTAATTTTTAGACCTGCTAAGGAACAGATGATTGTTATTATGTCCTGATATGTAAAACCATAGAATTCAAAGAGGGTGTACTTTCTTTTTCACACAACTGTGTGTATATATGTGTATATATATATATATACACACACACATATACACATATATATATACATATATGCAGTGCTTGACAAATCACCCAAAAATCTACTCGCCGAACCAAAAAATCTACTCGCCACCTAGTCCCGCCTCTAGTCCCGCCCCCAACCCCGCCTCTAATCCCGCCCCCAGCCCCGCATTTAAAAAAAACCATAAATGAAATAAATTTAATAAATTTCTAGTAAGAACATTCGTTTTTGACATAAGTTTATTTATTGTATTACATTATACTACAATTAGTCCTTGTTTTGTGTGTGTGTATGTGTGTGTATAAATGTCGAATCTAGAAAAAAAAGCCAGATGTGAATGACTAGTTTCCTGCACCCCTTAACTAGTGCCTGGATGCCCCCGCTTCAGAATGTTTAAAGCAGCAATCCCACCTGGGATCTTACCTGATCCGCAGACCCTCAATGTCCAGGTACCTCATTCCCACAATGTTATACATTGGAGGGGATGTGTTCCCTACCTCTCTTCTGGGTTACGGGGGATTCCAATGTCTTCTGTGTGAAGCTTGAGTCAGATCTGGAAGAAAGCAGTATAGGTTATTTCGGTGTAGTATAGGGCAGTTAAGATATACAGGGTAAATAAAATATCCAGATCCAGATTTTGAGACAGAGAGAGGGTGAGACAGAGAGAGGGTGAGACAGAGAGAGGGTGAGACAGAGAGAGAGAGAGAGGGTGAGAGAGAGACGGAGAGAGGGTGAGAGAGAGACGGAGAGAGAGACGGAGAGAGGGTGAGAGAGAGACGGAGAGAGGGTGAGAGAGAGACGGAGAGAGGGTGAGAGAGAGACGGAGAGAGGGTGAGAGAGAGACGGAGAGAGGGTGAGAGAGGACGGAGAGAGGGTGAGAGAGAGACCGAGAGAGGGTGAGAGAGAGACGGAGAGAGGGTGAGAGAGAGGGAGAGAGAGAGGGAGAGACAGAGGGAGAGACAGAGGGAGAGAGAGAGGGTGAGAGACGGAGAGAGGGTGACTGTGGGGGGATGGGGTGACTGGGTGGGGTGATGGGAGACTGGGTGGGGTGATGGGGTGACTGGGTGGGGTGATGGGGTGACTGGGTGGGGTGATGGGGTGACTGGGTGGGTGATTGGGTGGGGTGACTGGGTGGGTGGGTGGGTGATTGGGTGGGGATTACTGACTGACTGGGTGGGGATTACTGACTGTCTGACTGGGTGGGGTGACTGTGCAGGTGGGGTGGTGACTGGGTGGGGTGACTGGGCAGGGGGGTGGGATGACTGACTGGGTGGGGGGTGACTGACTGGGTGGGGGGGTATGACTGACTGACTGGGTGGGGGGGTATGACTGGGTGGGGGGGTTATGACTGACTGGGTGGGGGGGGTTATGACTGACTGGGTGGGGGGGGGTTATGACTGACTGGGTGGGGGGGTATGACTGACTGGGTGGGGGGTATGACTGACTGGGTGGGGGGTATGACTGACTGAGGGGGTATGACTGACTGGGTGGGGGGGGGTATGACTTACTGGGTGGGGGGGTATGACTGACTGGGGGGGTATGACTGACTGGGTGGGGGGGTATGTTTGACTTGGTGGGGGGGGGTATGATTGACTGGGTGGGCGGGGTATGACTGCATGGGTGGGGGGGGTTATGACTGACTGGGTGGGGGGGTATGACTGACTGGGTGGGGGGGTATGACTGACTGGGTGGGGGGGTATGACTGACTGAGGGGGTATGACTGACTGAGGGGGTATGACTGACTGGGTGGGGGGGGTATGACTTACTGGGTGGGGGGTATGACTGACTGGGGGGGTATGACTGACTGGGTGGGGGGGGAGTATGACTGACTGGGTGGGGGGGAGTATGACTGACTGGGTGGGGTGGGGGGATGACTGACTGGGTGGGATGGGGGGATGACTGGGTGGGTGGGATAAGGGGATGACTGGGTGGGTGGGATGGGGGGATGACTGGGTGGGATGGGGGGATGACTGACTGGGTGGGATGGGGGGATGACTGACTGGGTGGGGTGGGGGGATGACTGACTGGGTGGGGTGGGGGGATGACTGACTGGGTGGGGTGGGGGGATGACTGACTGGGTGGGGTGGGGGGATGACTGACTGGGTGGGGTGGGGGGATGACTGACTGGGTGGGGTGGGGGGTACCTTTGGTGTCCTACACGTTCTCTCTCTCTCTCTCTTACACACACACACACACACACACACACACACACACACACCACTCTCTCTCATACATACACACTCTGTGGACACACACGGACACACACACCACTCTCTCTCATACATACACACTCTGTGGAACCGGAGGGCAAGCGGGACAGGGGGGGGAAATCCCCTGCCCCTCGCGAGCAGCCACGGGGACAGGAGCGGAGACCAAAGGGGAAGCAGGTTTGGGGGGGGGGGGAACATTCCCCGCTGTCATCTCCTGCCCCACGCGAGCAGCCACGGGGACAGGAGCGGAACCGGAGGGCAAGCGGGACCGGGGAGTGGGTGGGGGGGAAATCCCCTGCCGTCATCTCCTGCCCCGCGCGAGCAGCCATGGGGACAGGAGCGGAGACTGAGGGGATGAGAAGGGAAGCGCGAGCAGGAGACAGGGACCGCGCACGCGAGGAGCAGCCATTACTTACCCCTGCAGAGAAGGGCTCCATTCCGCGTCACGACCGCGTCACGGCCAATCAGCCAGGAAAATATTTTGTTTTGTTATTTATTTATTTTTTTACATTTGTGGGGGGGTGGGGAAGCGGAGACAGCCACGGGGACCGAGGGGAACACCCCTGCTGGCATCGGGAGCAGCCACTGGCACTGGGGGAAAGCGGGGACCGTAGGGCAACCGGGACGGGGGAACATCGCCCACTGTCATCTCCTGCCCCGCGCGAGCAGCCACAGGGACAGGAGCAGAACCGGAGGGCAAGCGGGGCAGGGGGGGGGGGAGATGGGGGGAGAAATCCCCTGCTGTCATCTCTTGCCCGACAGGAGCAGAGACTGGAGGGGATGAGGAGGGAAGCGCGGGCAGGAGACGGAGACAGACCGCGCGCGCGAGGAGAAGCCATTACCCCTGCAGAGAAGGGCTCCATTCCGCGTCACGACCAATTGGCCAATCAGCCAGGAGGATATTTTTTTTGTTATTTTTTTTTTTTAATTTTTTTAAAATTTGCGCAGAGCAGGGGGGAAAAGTAGCTGGCCACGGGCCAATTTCCGTTCGCACCTGGCGAGTGGGCGACCGGGTTTGTCGAGCACTGCATATATGTATATGTATATGTATATACAGTGTTCGACAAACCTATACATTTGCTCGCCCCGGGCGAGTGGATTTAACCCCCGGGCGAGTAAATATTGGCCCAAGCAGCACACGTTTGGTACTATGTGGCGAGTAGATTATTTTGTGTGGCGAGTAGATTTTTTTGGTGATTTGTCAACCACTGTATATATATATATATATATATATATATATATATATATATATATATATATAATATATGTATGTATATCATACACACTTTAAGTTATGGTGGGTAAAAAAGGCAACAAAAAAACTCCACCGTTAGCATATAGCCAATAAAGAATATCACTTGTGAGCACATTCACATGTCTTAGATAGGTCTGCAAACCTGCCTTTCAGCCATTATCACCTTGCATACAGTGCTTCCACTGCAGCAAGGGATTCTGGGAAATTACAAGCAAATGAGCACACAATGTGTCACCTTTTGCCTGAAATCCATATACGTGGAACCCATATAAGCAAATGCTCTGCTGTTCACACAGCTTTTAAGCACGGCAGGGGATTACATGCAAAGCCAGTCAAACCACTCACAGACTAAGGTTGAAGCATTTAGTAGGAATATATATATATATTATACATATATAGTGATGCCCACACCACGTTGCAGTCTCTTTAAGTCCCAATTTAAGGCAGGAAACACTGTATTTCTTATATGGGGTTTATTTACAGGAATTAAATCATAAGATAACAGACCCACCATCCCTTTAAGTCAAACAAATCATAAAATAAAATACCTATTCCCTTTTAGGGAAAAACTAACTAAACATCAGCTGCAGTCCTCTCTAATGTAGCTGCCAGCTAAGCTAGTTGTCAGGTTAAAACATGAGAGAAGGAGTAGCTCAGTGAGTAAAGACACTGACTGGGACTGAGTTTGCAGCAGGGGAACCTGGTTCAATTCCTTGTGTTGGTTCCTTGTGACCTTGGGCAAGTCACTTTATCTCCCTGTGCCTCAGGCACAAAAAAATAGATTGTAAGCTCCACAGGGTAGGGACCTGTGCCTGCAAAATGTCTTTGTAAAGCGCTACGTAAAACTAGCAGCGCTATACAAGAACATGCTATTACTAACATATGCACCCCATATGAACAACAATAAAGTGTCTTGCTTATCTTTGATCCATTGTCCCCGCTTCAGCAGACTCTGCAACCTCCGTACAGCACTTTCTATCCCCCCCCCCCCCTTCTCTGGGGAAACCAGCCTCTCTGTGTCACTCTCAGCAATTTTATTTGTTGAAATACATGCAACATATATACAATACAAAAACATCAAATATTACATTCTACACAAAATGGAGAAAAAATACATAAATCCAAAATATCAAATAGTCATATTGACCCACTCTGCGATACCACAGGGAAAGTTAGACCTAATACTGTTACTATTCACAGGGTCACCTGAAAAGGCTGCTTGGGGTCAGTGGGTAGATACATCTTTTTGCCTACTCTTCCTCACTTTTGGGGGCTTCTGGTGCTTTTCCCTCCTCCATAATGTCCCCCCAGGTCAGTACATTAAAGGCATTAGAAGTGGGAGTCCCTGATATCTCCACAGTGTGGCTTTTGCCCCTGACCTTTTTCTTTGGTGAGGTTACACACTTCCATCCTGCCCCTGTTGGCTCCTGCTCCCCTCCTGCCCCTGTTAGCTCCTGCTCCCCTCCTGCCCCTGTTAGCTCCTCCCCCATCTGCTCAGAGGATATCTTCATACCGTACTCTCTTTATTACATGGGGTCTCACGTGTCTCTGGAGATCTATTCCCATATGCATTTATCCCAGTATCTGGCAACAAGGAAGACTGCTGCACAAATACATGGATGTCCTCCACTACAGGGGTCTCCTCTGCTAGGGCTTTCATTGTCTTGGGGAGCATTATTATGCGCTGCATCAGGACACTCCCTAAATGAATGACCCTGTCCCCTGCACAAAGTACAACATTAGGACTGAACGGTTATGCCCCAGAACCCCACATAGACTGCACCTAATTTTGTCACAGCTCGCACTTAAATGTCTGTTGGATCCACATTTGAAACAAAGTCTGGGCTGGCCACTGTAGAAACAGACCCCTCTGCCCCCCCCCCCCCCCCCCCATTAAAGAGGGAATTTGGGAGATGGTGAGCAATACCATATTTTTCCCTCAGTTTGACTTTACACCTCCAGCCCCCACACCCACCCTCCTTCCCAGATCTCCTCCTCTATTTTTTCCAAGTCAGAAAGTAAAGTACATTGTCTCCTTAATCAATATATAATGTCCTGCTTAGCAACAGCCTCATTGCGAAAAATAATGGTCACTAATTTAGTTGCTGGATGACTCACAGGAATGGCCACAAAGTCTTTCCACAAGTCTGTGAGTTTCAAGTCCTCAAATCTATGCCAAAAAGCTTCCAACAGATCACCCCTTTTAAAGCTTACATCATACTCCCTGTTACCTGGGGTGTGTATAAAGGCGAAAATGTCTGAGGCCTGAAACCCCATAGATTCTTTCAGAAGGACTTTACCAATAAAGCATTTATCAAGGATTTCCCCAGTACCTTTATATCGCAGTCTCACTACATTTATACGTTTGGCTGTGGGGCTTGGAAACTGGGGCTAACTGCTGGGCCCTTGACTGGCACCTCTCCATGCGGACCCCGCGCACTGCCTGTCTTCTGCTCTCTGGTCTCTCTCCAGCTTCTCCTGGAATGCTCCTCTGTGCTGCTCCCTCTGTGGCTCGTTGTGGCCTCTCTCCTTCATTGCTGCAGGCATGTATGTATGTATATATGTGTATATATACACACCTATATATTAAAGTCTACTGGCTAGCCTTCCTACTAAATATGTCTCTATGTTGCATCCTATGAATCTGTGTGTACTGTTATAAAATAGTTTTTATGTATATATATACTGCTAATGGATTGACACTTAGCATTTGTTTGATTGTACAGTGTCTCTAAATATGACAATAAGAAGGGTGTTATTCATGGTTCCCCAATCTGCACTATTGCAGTTTAATGAATAACCCCCTTCTTATAATTGTAGACATTTGGAGTTTGTGTGTCACACTGGCACTGTCACAGCTTAATTCATAAGTAATAAGAAATAACCTGCTTTGTATTCTCTGTTATTTAATTGCTAACTGTGCATATTTGTTTAAATTGTTACAGAGATTTTATGTCGCTACATCTCGACAATTAAAGCGACTTGAATCTGTCAGCAGATCCCCTATATATTCCCATTTCTCTGAAACAATCACAGGTGCCAGTATTATCCGAGCATACGGAAGGCAACACAGCTTTGTTCTAATTAGTGATACCAAAGTGGATGAAAATCAAAAGAGTTATTACCCAGGAATTGTATCAAACAGGTAGGAGAACTAGCAGGATTTGTACAATGTACGTTTTCTGAAAATGTCCATGGGTTTGACGTGTAAAAAAAGAACTTTACAGTACAAATGGCAATATCTCAAGGAGAAAGGTGCCTTTTTAAACACTTTTACAATACATTTTCTGCACCGTGGAATATATTGGCGCTTTACAAATAAACGACAATAATAATAATCCGTTTCATAAGTTTTTTTTTTATATATATATTTTTCCTTAATTCTGTACATAATAATGCATTGTTTCCCAATTTGTTCCCGAAAGGAATATATATAATACTACAATATCATTGTAATATCATTGTAACTGTAATGTATATCATTGCTAAAGTATATCAATATTTCGGTTCATTAAAGTTCCTATAAAAAAACATGAATTACTTACATTGAATGCCGAATTACTTGTATCATCAATACATTCAAATGTAAAAATGTAAATTTTGCTTTGCCATTGGGGCCCATTTGATGAGTTGGAGGCCCCTAGTTTAGGAAAACTGTCCTAATATTTACCCTTATTATGTTTAGCTACTTGTAATTCATTAACACATTCGTACAGTGATTTCATTTCAACTATCATTCGCTACTTTGTTAGCACCCTCTATATTTGTCAATAGTAGAAAACTATGAAGTCAATTTCTTGCTATATTTTATCTTGATTATTTTATTCATCTTTATACCTTTCTTGAAGCACACAAAGTTATTATCTTAAAAATAATTGGGATGCAGCCTGCCTTTAAGGGTGTATACGAGTCTTTAACATATTCTGGGAGATGTGCCCAGTCTGGACTTTAAGGGTCCAACTGATACTGGGACACACCAAGGATTTCCTTTGGGATCCAGTAGGCAAAGCCCAAGCCTGGTGCTTTAGAGCAATTTACAATATACATACAGTATGCTCTTACTTTATCTGAAAGCTGCAGTGTTACTGTAAGTCTTCGGCCACCTTTTCAAAGAAACTTAATCTAGTTCCTGTATTGCTCTTTTTGGTAGTCTGGCTATGCAGGGAATGTGCATCCAAATGTACGTTTGAGATTATTCTGTTTCAGTGGTCACAGTGTAACAGTGGTCACAGTGTAACAGTGGTCACAGTGTAACAGTGGTCACAGTGTATCAGTGGTCACAGTGTAACAGTGGTCACAGTGTAACAGTGGTCAGTACGGCACTTGTAGCATAAACGAAGAAAATAAAATGTAATACTGATGCTTTCAAAAGGCAATTCCTCTGAGGAGCAAAGCATACTAATGGCAGTGACATGTTTAAGGGGTCAGTCCCTCCTAGGATCAGTGTACTAATGGCAGTGACAGGGTTAAGGGGTCTGTCTCTCCTAGGAGCAACGTGTACTAATGGCAGTGACAGGGTTAAGGGGTCAGTCTCTCCTAGGGGGCAAAGTGTACTAATGGCAGTGACAGGGTTAAGGGGTCTGTCTCTCCTAGGGGCAAAGTGTACTAATGGCAGTGACAGGGTTAAGAGTTGAGATCTGTGTGGTTGATGTATTTTTACCAGAGTCTGACAACTACAAGTATTTTAAAGTCATTTTTAAATAAGTTTGTAAACATGATGAGCTGAGACTTGGGAGGGGTCTGATTTCCTCTGGCTGCTTTCCCTTTTGTCAGATATCTCTGTGTGTTCAGCAGGAGTTTGCCATATTCCCTATCTCCCCCCTTCTTATTATTGACTTTCTGATAAGGAAAAGGTAGGTTAAATTGCAAAAATACACTTAATTGACAAACACCCCTATTCAGGAGCTCCTAAAAAATGCAATTTACAATTCATTTTCACAGAAACAAAATAAACCAACTCTTGACTTTTCGCATTGGTTGGATTTAAGAAAACCTACTAGACGGTGAAATAATTTACAGCGGTTGTTTCTTGGCTACATGGGATTGCACCTTTAAGTTACTGGTTTTGATCATCCTTTATGAGCTTTATGTTTCCTATAAATACTTTATTGAATAGCACCTGGGCTCACAAAGGTCACAAACGTATTCTTTTTAAAACCTCTTCTCATGCTCTCTCTATTTATTGTTTAACTAATTATATTTTATCTTGCATGATAAAAACAAATGAAAAAACGACTAATTTTCCAGCAAATGCCCATTTTCCTCTTTCTAACCGTGCCCTCTTATTCCCTGTCTCTTTGTTACTAGCACTTTCTGTATTCTTTGCTGTATGGATTACAGATATATTGCATCTGCTTCTCCTTTTTCTGCAACTGCCCATTTTCTTCTATCCTGGATCTTGGTTTAGACGTTCCCAAGGTAAATGAATGTTTACTCTGGTATTTTGGTGCAATCCCATATTATATAGATCAGCACTGCACAAAGTGGGGGGCGCAAGACTGCCTGCGGGGGGCGCGCGGTTTACAGAGGCCCTGCGCGCTTCCCGAAGGCATTTAAATAAAGTGCCGGGGGAGCTGCAGGGCCTCTGTAAACCTTTACTTACCGTGGCTCCACACGCGGCGTCAGGTCATGTGACATCATGTTGCTATGGCAACGTGACGTCATGACACAGAAGCCGACACTGGAGCCGAGGAAAGTGGGTTGAGGGGAGGCGCGGGGGTGAGGTGACCGCCGGCAGGGGGGCGCAGGGAAAAAAGTTTGCGCCCCGCTGATATAGATCATTATACGGTAGTACTATAAATCAAAGATCAAGTTTGAGTAAAGGCATCATTTATCTTTTAAGGTTCAAACGTTAGTAATTATACAGCACCTTACATAAGGCAGATCCGCAAAGCTCTGTTATCAGCAGACGATCTGGATTATTCGGACAAAATTCTCCATTGACTTCAACAGGGAATTTTGGCTGAAATCTCCTTGACTAGCCACTGGAGCATATAGAATCAGAGCCATATACTACCCGGTTCCCAAGATACGTACAATTTTAGTTGCCGATGCACCTCTTGGAAGTGTAAAGATGGGTGTCGGTGTTGTCCAATAGGATGCAGCAACAGCATCTCACTGATAACGTGGCAGTTTCCTATTGGACTGGAGAACTGCAGCCAATTAGGGGGGATTGCTACTTTCCCATTCCCTCCTGGGCATGGATGGGAGTTAGCAGATTCAATTATTAGCACATTGACTTAATGAATGGCGATTGACTTATGACTTGTGTATTCTGACTAAGCCACAGGTTTTTTTGCTATAAACATTTTTTTGCATGGTTTGCGACCTCATAGTGAAAATAACAATAACTCGGGGAACATCACGTCCGTTCCTGTTTTAGGTAAAGTCATTTTTTGTGTCCTGATTTAACAGTGTAGTAAATCCCCCCCCCTAAATGTGCATTCAGTCGTGTCAGATTGTGAAACTGATTGGTGGTGTCTCACAACCTTATAGACTTTGTAGGAAAGATATGTCACAAGTAAACCTTTATCCTATATACAGATGCAGCGGCCGTTATTGAAACACTTCACGCGGTGTATACCTGTAAGGATTCCGCTCCTGGGTTTGGTTGGAACTCATCCTTACAGAGCTATTCAGTTTCCAGACAAGCCCTCCCTAAACCTGCAATCAGGTATCACCTGCTTCTTGCTGCCTCCTGTGCAGCTCTGTTCTGATTGACTTCCTGTGCTATTTGCTGCTGCCTTTCCTCCAGGAAGTTGCTGAACATAGACTTTGTAATGGTCTTGCAAGTAACTGTGCTTACCACTAGCTCCTCTGTTTGGCCTGACTTGGCCTCCTTGTGTCTTAGTCTCCTGCTCCTAGTCCCCTGCTTCCCAAGGCCATGTTGCACAGTAGCCCCGGCGCCGCTTACCTTGTTCCTGGTAGACTTCGCCGCGCTGAAGCGGCTACGCTGGTTTCCCCAGTGTTTCCTGGGGCGTGTATGCACCCCTGGTTCCTGTGGCCTTCGCTCTTCTCTGTTCCTGTCCCCCCCCCTTCCAGAAGCCCTGCTACGCTGTAGCGGCTTCGCTGAAGTTTTCCTGCTTTCTACGCTGAAGCGGCTCGCTGAAGATTTCCTGAGGACGACCCCAGCCCGTGACCTCTACTATGCTCCTATGCCGCCCGCCCTGACCTCAGCTCGTGACCATCGCTCCTATGCCACCTACCCTGACCCCGGCTTGTCTACGGATTACCCTGCTTTCTCCTGTCCTGACACGGCTACGTTTGACCATGGAATTCACAACCCGGACCCGGCTTCGTGGTCTAAGGTCGGTGTTTTCACATCCCCACCTCAGCCCCGCGGTCCGGTCCAGGTTTGTGGAGCATAATCATTACAATACCTCGGAATACCCATGTGATGGCGCGCGATTTCTTCCAACCGTTCCGCTTTTAGACACGAGTGCAGGCGAGTGCAGAAAATGGCATTTTAGTGTTCTGGCTTTTAAACACCTGCAATTGGCACAATACTATACACAGTGGTCGACAAATCACCAAAAAATCTACTCGCCGAACAAAAAAATCTACTCGCCACCTAGTACCACACGTGTGCTGCTTGGGCCAATAGGAGCTCGCCACGATGTTAAATCCACTCGCCCGGGGCGAGCAAATGTATAGGTTTGTCGAACACTGACTATACACATTACAATTCATGCATTTAATTGCACGCAATCCATGAAATTCAAACAAAGCAACCACAATAAACATGTGTGCCTGGGGAGATTGGCGGCGTCAATGCCGCGTGGAGTTCAGCAGCGCGCACAAATGGCGCCGTGATTTGTTCGAATAACACCCGCTGCATCTGTATGTTGTACATTGATATATCAGTATATTGTGCACTGTGCCCCGCACTGTATATTATGGTTCTTACCCAGAAACTAGCGCTAACCATATATTACCACCTAAAAATCCATGAAGAATTCCACATTTTCATATTTATGTTACACACATCTTCAACATTACGTCAATGGCAGAGCGACATGTGTAAGCACAATTGTAATTGTATAAATGTATTAGGTCCTTTTATGCTGTCCTCTGACAAAGTATTTAAACCAAGATTCCTCTCGATCAATAAGTAAGTATAGATATAGGATAAAGTATCTATTGTCTAAATTTAGCATCGGTTGAACTTAATGGACGCATGTCTTTTTTCAACCTCACATACTATGTACTGTAACTATGTAAGTGGTAGAAACACAAAAATGTTTTCTTATGAAATTCCACCTATTGAACCAGCTGTATGTTGCAATGCTCAAAGACTTGATAATGTCATTAATAAAGCATTTGACAAGGCTAAACATTGCATACGCCATACTTTCTCTTAACTGTGCCCTTATTTGAGGTATGCCCGGGTATACTATGGCAACATTACCACAATATCCTACGGAAACGCTGATATTTTGAGTCATACCTGGGTATGTTGAGGGATCTGGGGGAACACAAAGGATTGATACATTTGTACATTTTATTTGGGGATATATTCCGACTTTTAAAGGCTCAGGATATTAAACCTCCTACCTTACGTTCAGTAGGTTCTAAAATTGTGTGGAATGTTCGTGTAAATAAGATACTGACAGTAAATTTTACCTTTAAGTTTTTTTAGCAACAATGAGCTAATTTGCATACAAATTTTAACCAATTTATTTTTCTGGAATACTACATATTTTTAGTAAGCACATTAAGCAGATTTATCTCTGTCATGTAAATCTGGTCCTTAGCAACCAGCAGATTTCATGAAAGGTATCAGCACCATTTTAATCAAATGTCATTGGACACAATAAGGGTGCAAGGTGACAAAATCCTGCCAATGTATATAGTACAACAAGGACCAGAACCCTCGGAATGCGTTGGCATGTTGTAGTAGTAAACTGCTTTCTCAGAGACGTAGGTGACTCCACAAAAGAGATCCATGAAACTTTTATTTACTTTAATAAGCTTTTTGAATGCTACATATTGCCCAAATGTCCCCAAAACCTTTTTCATTCACACCACTTTCACATGTCATATACTGACCATCTTAATTTAATTTAAGCTAAAAATAGGTCTAATTTATCTCATCTGAAAACACTGCCCTAATTCCAAGACAAGTTAATAGAAGTTTTAGAAATATCCTTCAAAGAATAATAATAGCATGTTCTTGTATAGCGCTGCAAGTTTTACGTAACACTTTACAGAGACATTTTGCAGGCACCATGCCCCGTGGAGCTTACAATCTATGTGTTTTGGTGGCGAGGAGATTTCACATGGAAATGAAGCGTAGCACAGCTGTGAAAGTTAGGGGCTAGACAACAGCAGATATGGGGTTAAAAACACTTTAATCCATGGTAGACACTGTGGTAAACTTGTAATTAATCTAATGTGCTATGGCCGAGATTTATAACGCTACAATGTGGAGTATCTAGCAGTAATTGCCATTAAATCAGGGGCCATCAAGCTACCATACTGTGTATCGTGACTTGATGATTCCCAGCCTGTGTATTTAAGCCTCCAAGCTCCAGTGTAGAGATCCTATCTGATGACGAGACCTCTGCGGTTTTGAAAGCTTATGCACAAGAAACCTCTGTACAATTGATATGTTGGATGCTGGGTATGAGGTGAAGTGAAGACAGCTGGACAGCAATCAGAAACCCATAGCACACAGGTGCAAGAGCGGAGGAGATAAGGATTCTCAGGTCTTTAAGCTGTGTCTGTCTTATCGTGATATTAACACTGTCAACACTGACAAGGTGGTCTGGAGCAGTGAGAGTAAAGCATGGTTACACCTATACTGCACTCTCGGAGGTATGTTTAAGATCACAGTTAGTGGAGCAGTGTTCAGGATTAGCATTTGAAACTTAATTATTATCAGAAATGGGGTTTGTTATATTTGAACCAAATGGTGATTACAGTTCTGGGGATTTTTTTTCTAATTAGAGAAGACCCATCAGTGTAAATACACTTTTTCGGTAAGAATGCTATGATGGGTTTTTTCCAAAACCTTCTATATGCTATACCTGTGTAAATGTAATATAACTTCAATTACATTTTTTAGCCTGCATTGTTTTCTTATTCATAGATTGCCTGGTTTTGCAGTTGGAAAACTTTGATAAGTAACTTCCTAGCTAGGGGACCATTATTTTCAGATCTCTTTAATCCAAACCTGGTACAGATGCACAGCTACCGTTGCACGTGTATTTCTTTATGAAATATATAGGTTTTCTTTTTCACCCATTATCTAGCTGGGAAAACTGACACATCATCTGTGTCTAAACAGAAAATATTTATCCTTCTGCTATTTTATTTGTAGAATTGTGATTTATTATCTTTACCAAATGCTGCAAGAAAATGTAACTACTGTAGTGCCATGAGTTGACTACAGCCTGTTAACCTTATCTGTAAAGATTTTCATATCTTGCATTTCTCACCTAGCATATCACTTTCCTGTTTTTCTTATTTTCTTCTGATACCAGTTTGTATATATATTCGTATTTGGGCTTTTGTACAGTATACCGTATGCACATTCCACAGACACAATATTTAGAACAATATGTAAAAAGAGCTCTAGACTTGACCAAAGGCAACTGCTGCAGCTATTGGGGTAGATCTCTACACAGGAAGAAGCGTGTTGATATGTTGCACCAATGTTTGCTTGAAGTTGCATTGAATCTATTAGACAGGCAAATATCCAGCTATGTTTATACTGAAGCACCACAGACATGGCACATTTATTTCACTAGGAAAAGGTAGCAATAAAAATACTCACAATGGCCATTTGTCATGCTAAGTAGCACAAGCAAATACAAAGAAGGAAGGGCTTTTAGTAGCCTCAAATATATTATTTTTCTACTGAATTTGTTTGGCTTTTGATCATGTAAAAATACATGTATTTGAAATAAAATACTCAGCATTACTCAAATCAGTCTTTTCAGCACTATATTTTAGTGAGTTATATATCAAGAGTTATACGTAGCACTCTTATAGGACTAATGCTTTGATCTACAAATGCTCAGAAATACGTTTTGCAAAGGTTTTTTATTCTTTGCTTATTATTTATAACTGTATAACACAGGTGGCTGGGCATTCGCGTGGAGTTTGTAGGAAATTGTGTGGTCCTCTTTGCTGCTTTGTTTGCTGTGATTGGCAGGGACAGTCTTACTCCTGGAACAGTTGGGCTTTCTGTATCATATGCATTACAGGTAAGTTTAATATATTCCAATAGTAATAAATACTAATACCAAATATTGAAATACCTGTAACACCCCAAAAAAGCACAAACACGAATGACCTGCCTACGTGCTTACACACTAGTGTACTTACACACGAAAATAGAATATATACTCCGCAATATTTAATCGTATTGGCATACTTTGCTGCCTTGCTTAAAATAACCAAACTATTACAAGTATCACTTTAAATGCCAAAGTAGCACTGTGAATAGGTAGTGGCATTTTTAGATTCGAGAATTTATATCTAAATGTAACGTTGTATAGGAATATCACCATGCCTTTCAAATAATTAGTGGAACAATTCTGTATAATCTAATCAGCTTCCTGTCAGCTTAAGATAAAATGCTATTCTGCACTAATTAAAAAAAAGGAATACATAAAAAATGTATATCGGTTGCATATGGATTTGGATATAGATGAACCAGATCGGGTTTCATATGATGCTTCTTCTAATCTGCATGGATATTACCCGTTTCTTTTCTCTGCGAGGTGGGGATACTGTGGTCCCAACAATCTTTTTGTGAGAAGCTATTAATACCGAAGCCGCCTGCGCATGTGCGAGAGGTCGTGTGTGAGAGCTCACGCATGCGCAGACTGCTACTAATAGCTTACAGTCCAGGGGTGAGCAAACTTTTTACGTCGAGCCCCCCCTTTTCATCCGTGATATTGTTCCCCCCTACCCCCCCGGTGCCTGATGTAATCCAAATCACATGAAAACATTTTTTTATTAAATCGGTATACAATATAAATGTGAACACAAATACGTAAAAACTGCATATTACATCACTTTTAAAACTGCAAAACATGACAAATTATATATGTTTTTTTTTAAATAAATCAGTGTAGTAGTACGGTTTACGATAATACTGACTGCAATATTTTACTCTCACCCCACCTCCTCCTCTCTCACCGCATCCTCTTTCACCCCCTCCTCCTCTCTCATCCTCCTCCGCCTCTCTCACCCCCCTCCTTCTCCTCTCTCACCCCTCTCCTCCTCCTCCCTCTCTCTCCTCTCTCACCCTCCTCCTCTCTCACCCTCCTCCTCTCTATCCCCCCCTCCTCCTCCTCCTCTGTCACCCCCCACCTCCTCCTCTCACTCCCCTCCACCTCTCACCCACCACCACACTCTCACCCACCCTCCTCATCATCTCTCTCACCCACCTCATCTCCCATCCCCCCACCCTCCTCATCCCTCACCCCCTCCTTTCCTTATCATTCCGCTCCTCATTATCCCTTATTGTCCACTTCATCTCATATCCCCTCTCATCTCTCATCCCCGCTCCTCACCCCCTCCTCCTCTCACCCCCTTAATACCTGAATTTGGTGAGGGACCTTGGGAGTGGAGCAGGGCGGTGGAAGAGGCGTATGGCAGGAGAAGATGACAGCCCGCCAGAACGGCAGAAGAGTTGGACGATGGCAGAGGAGGACAGCGAGAGAGAGGGAGTCAGTGAAGACTTCCATGTTGGACTGCTGGGGCATGCTCTTCTGCCGCCGTCATATTGTCCCACCGCCTGCTTCTCCTGCTGCCGCTCTGCTCCCACAAACAGGCACCGCCACCCCTAAATAATCATGTGACCCCCCTAGTTTGGCACCCCCGGCTTACACAGTAGCCGTATAGAAAAGGGGGCGATACGGTGTACCCCAAGAAAAACAGCACTGAATATTACTATTGTCTTTCTCTGTTCTACAGGTAACAATGTCTTTAAACTGGATGGTGCGAATGACTTCAGATCTGGAAACAAACATTGTGGCCGTTGAAAGAGTGATGGAATATTCTGAGACAGAAACTGAGGTTGGTTGTTAAAAAGAAATGTACAAAAACGGCCATATCTAGTGTATTTCTTTCTGGATAACATTTGTAATTCTGCTTTTGTATCGCACAGTATATACTGTAAGTAAGAAAAGAATAAGCTAGAATGTCACTCTGCGCTGGTGCAGTCTTTGTGATAAAAAGCCCTCTTGCTGCTGTCTGCCCAAGGGACTCCACACCCCCTGAAAACGTGAGCTCCTAAGGGGAGCTCACAGAAAACATTAAACAAAGGCAGAATGGCGCACTGATAGGCAAGAATTTATTTAAAACCCCGGGGGTCAATACATGACATAAGAAAAGAACCCTAACCCATCCCTTCAAGCTCGGAGTCTGAGTGAAACGCACCATGGGCGCCCGGGATAAACCCATCCCTTCAAGCTCGGAGTCTGAGTGAAACGCACTGTGAGCGTCTGGGATAAACCCATCCCTTCAAGCTCTGAGTCTGAGTGAAACGCACCGTGGGCGCCCGGGATAAACCCATCCCTTCAAGCTCGGAGTCTGAGTGAAACGCACTGTGAGCGTCTGGGATAAACCCATCCCTTCAAGCTCTGAGTCTGAGTGAAACGCACCATGGGCGCCCGGGATAAACCCATCCCTTCAAGCTCGGAGTCTGAGTGAAACGCACTGTGAGCGTCTGGGATAAACCCATCCCTTCAAGCTCTGAGTCTGAGTGAAACGCACCATGGGCGCCCGGGATAAACCCATCCCTTCAAGCTCTGAGTCTGAGTGAAACGCACTGTGAGTGTCTGGGATAAACCCATCCCTTGAAGCTTGGAGTCTGAGTGAAACGCACTGTAGATGCCCGGGATAAACCCATCCCTTCAAGCTCTGAGTCTGAGTGAAACGCACCGTGGGCGCCCGGGATAAACCCATCCCTTCAAGCTCGGAGTCTGAGTGAAACGTACCGTGGGCGTCCGGGATAAACCCATCCCTTCAAGCTCTGAGTCTGAGTGAAACGCACCGTGGGCGTCCGGGATAAACCTATCCCTTCAAGCTCGGAGTCTGAGTGAAACATACCGTGGGCGTCCGGGATAAACCCATCCCTTCAAGCTCGGAGTCTGAGTGAAACGTACCGTGGGCGTCCGGGATAAACCTATCCCTTCAAGCTCGGAGTCTGAGTGAAACATACCGTGGGCGTCCGGGATAAACCCATCCCTTCAAGCTCGGAGTCTGAGTGAAACGTACCGTGGGCGTCCGGGATAAACCTATCCCTTCAAGCTCGGAGTCTGAGTGAAACATACCGTGGGCGTCCGGGATAAACCCATCCCTTCAAGCTCGGAGTCTTAGTGAAACGCACTGTGGGCGTCCGGGATAAACCTATCCCTTCAAGCTCGGAGTCTGAGTGAAACATACCGTGGGCGTCCGGGATAAACCCATCCCTTCAAGCTCGGAGTCTGAGTGAAACACACTGTGGGCGTCCGGGATAAACCCATCCCTTCAAGCTCGGAGTCTGAGTGAAACGTACCGTGGGCGTCCGGGATAAACCCATCCCTTCAAGCTCGGAGTCTGAGTGAAACGCATCGTGGGCGTCCGGGATAAACCCATCCCTTCAAGCTCTGGGTCCTTGTGAAATGCACCTTTTTTCCCATGTCTTCCCCCCCTCGGCACCCCCTTTCATCCTCCCCCCCCCCCCCCACCTCCTTGTTTTCCATGGATGGGAGGCAGGGGTCCTCAGAGCTGAACCATGGTAATTTAATCTCTGGGTCCGCCTGGTTCCCGGGAAAGATTGCGCCAGTAATTCCACGTATTTATATCTTCCTCTTCACATGGACCTATAGGACGCGGTGACAGATCACATTGCGTTTCCCTTTTAGTTCGCGTAAAGCTGTGATTTAAACCACCATTTTGTTTCCCCATTTTGGTGGGGACGGTATTAGTGCTACCTTTACAGGTATGTAACTTGAGAACCCCAGAGTTGAAATTTCCACGGTGACCCACTAATTCTGATCCATGCAACAAAAAAAGGTGCAAAAAAAAAAGCCAGTGGGTCAGCAGCTTTAACCATAGAAACCCTGAGACACACAGGTCATATTTCCTCACACCGGGTGTATTTCCTCACACAGGGATTATTTCCTTACGCGGGGGGATTATTTCCTCACGCGGGGGGGGGTATTTCCTCACACGAGAGGGTTATTTCCTCACACGGGGGATTATTTCCTCACACGAGGGATTATTTCCTCACGCAGGGGGTTATTTCCTCACACGGGGGATTATTTCCTCACGCGGGGGGATTATTTCCTCACGCGGGAGGGGGGTATTTCCTCACACGAGAGGGTTATTTCCTCACACGGGGGGATTATTTCCTCACGCGGGGGTGGTATTTCCTCACACGTGGGGGGGGGGTTATCTCCTCACACGAGAGGGTTATTTCCTCACGCGGGGGGATTATTTCCTCACGCGGGGGGGGGGGTATTTCCTCACACGAGAGGGTTATTTCCTCATGTGGGGGATTATTTCCGCACACGGGGGATTATTTCCTCACACGGGAGGGTTATTTCCTCATGCGGGGGGGTTATCTCCTCACGCGGGGGATTATTTCCTCATGTGGGGGATTATTTCCTCACACGGGGGGTTATCTCCTCACGTGGGGAATTATTTCTTCACGTGGGGGATTATTTCCTCACACGGGAGGGTTATTTCCTCACGCGGGGGATTATTTCCTCACACGGGAGGGTTATCTCCTCACGTGGGGGATTATTTCCTTATGCGGCAGGGTTATCTCCTCATGTGGGGGATTATTTCCTCACGTGGGGGATTATTTACTCACACGGGAGGGTTATTTCCTCACGCGGGGGATTATTTCCTCACACGGGAGGGTTATTTCCTCACGTGGGGGATTATATCCTCACACGGGACGGTTATCTCCTCACGTGGGGGATTATTTCCTCACACGGGACGGTTTTCTCCTCACGCAGGGGATTATTTCCTCACACGGGACGGTTATCTCCTCACGTGGGGGATTATTTCCTCACACGGGACGGTTTTCTCCTCACGCAGGGGATTATTTCCTCACACGGGCGGGTTTATTTCCTCACGTGGGGGATTATTTCCTCACACGGGAGGGTTATCTCCTCACGCGGGGGATTATTTCCTCACACGGGCGGGTTATCTCCTCACGTGGGGGATTATTTCCTCACACGGGACGGTTTTCTCCTCACGCAGGGGATTATTTCCTCACACGGGACGGTTATCTCCTCACGTGGGGGATTATTTCCTCACACGGGACGGTTTTCTCCTCACGCAGGGGATTATTTCCTCACACGGGCGGGTTTATTTCCTCACGTGGGGGATTATTTCCTCACACGGGAGGGTTATCTCCTCACGCGGGGGATTATTTCCTCACACGGGCGGGGGGGGTTATCTCCTCACGCGGGAGATTATTTCCTCACACGGGAGGGTTATCTCCTCACGTGGGGGATTATTTCCTCACACGGGACGGTTTTCTCCTCACGCAGGGGATTATTTCCTCACACGGGCGGGTTTATTTCCTCACGTGGGGGATTATTTCCTCACACGGGAGGGTTATCTCCTCACGCGGGGAATTATTTCCTCACTCGGGCGGGGGGGGTTATCTCCTCACGCGGGGGATTATTTCCTCACACGGGAGGGTTATCTCCTCACGCGGGAGATTATTTCCTCATGCGGGGGGGGTTATCTCCTCACGCGGGGGATTATTTCCTCACATTTCCTTATTTTCTTAGCCTGGCACATGATTTTTGATTTGGAATGAACTTCCTAATAAACATGCAGTTTTATGGTTGTATATTATCCCAGAGTGCGCTAGAAAGCTGATCGGGTTTAAAGCAGTAGTCCAAGCTCCGTTTTTTTTTTGGCTTGATTGCTAAGTACCCGATTGATCCGTTCTCCTGGGATCGATCAGTGAAGATTCGGCTCTGGTCAGTTCAGCAGAAGAGGACCAAAGATGCAAAGTTCTGTGGGGAAGATCATGTGACCAAGCAGTCACTGGATAAAATTGGTGCTGTGCTAGAGAGAGGACAGAGCCAGGTTCGGAACGGGATGTGACCTCGTAAATGGTTGCTATAGAAACAAAAATGCTTGTTACATTAGAATAAAAAAATGTAAATGCTACTTGTATTTTCTCATCGTACAGAACTGATTTATTTAGCTCAATCGCACCCCCTGCAACATAGAGGAGGCAGTCTACAGTGATTTGGGATATTACCTCTATGCAGAGTTGCACGTTTCTTACCTGTAAATCTAATTCAGTACGAACAATAATATCTAATATAACCCTCATGCAATAGCACTGAATATTCAGGGGGGGCTTTGTTCAATGTTTCTTCGCTGGGAAATCCTATTTTGCAATATATTATTGACTTTCTTTAGGCTCCTTGGACTATTGAAGAGAAACGGCCTCCGAAGGAATGGCCCAGCAAAGGAGAAGTAGATTTCAGTCACTATTCCGTTCGATACAGAACTGGTTTGAATCTAGTGCTGAAAGGATTAAGTCTCAAAGTGAAAGGCGGGGAAAAGGTACATTATAATATTTTTTATGAAACTGTGGGTGATGTACCAAGGCAAATTTGGAGCAAAATTTACACTAATTGCGTACGTTTCATGTTGTGTCTCTGCATCACTATATCAAGTGTGTGTCAGTTTGCGATACATGATGCACAGATTATGTGCGTCTGTGTGTCATTTAGTTGTGTTTGAGTCAAAAGAAGCAGCCATCTCAGGTGGCACGTCTCTAGCTAACAATTGGCTTCAAATGTAGGGGACATTTTGTTACTTTTGATAGAAGCGCAAGAAGAAAATGGAGCAATGTGTTATTTGCCCTCTCTCTATATCGATCTCTCTGTGTTTCCTTTGCAGCTGTTTCTCTCCTTTATGCAGTCAGGTCTGAAAGGAGCACTCCCCTTAAATGGTTTACCTAAATTATGGGGGGCGGGGGGGGGGGGGGAGAGCCAAGAACCTGGGAGCTATTGTCCCGTGGTCCGGGGTTCCTCCAGTTTAATAACTGCAAACCCAGGAAACAATATGGCGGCAAATTAGGGAAACAATATGGCCACCGGGGTTAGAGCTTGCTCCGGCAGCCAATAGAAAAGGTGATGACACTTCGGCATATTATTGGTGACCCTCTTGGACCAATGACAAACATCTCTTGGATAGGATGATCCCCATGGGACACACAGACAGGGTTGCTACTTGAAATATTTCCCTATTGAATCTACTTAAAAATAACGTAATTATCCCCACGTTTCTTCCAGATATGTTATATAAGGAGAGAATGTAAGATTCGAAGATATTGGGTTTTTTTTTTTTGCTTTCACAATTGGTTGCAAATTAACAACTGAAATGTAAAGTGAAAACCGTCCACATTAGAAACAAATTGCTGAAGGTCTGAGGCATTTTATAGACAAGGAAACTGAATTAAAAAATGGATTAAAGTTCAAATAAAAATAATTTTAAAAAAAAGATTTAAATTGTAATGATTTGTGCTCTTCTTTGTTACAGTTATCTTTATTTATGTAATTTTGTAACGGTTCTTTTTTATTTTTCAGGTTGGAATTGTTGGAAGAACGGGAGCTGGGAAATCTTCAATGACACTTTGTCTGTTTAGGATCCTGGAAGCTGCGGAAGGAACAATAAAAATAGATGGTGTAAATATTTCTGAGATCGGGCTGCACGATCTTAGATCAATGCTCACTATCATTCCTCAGGTAAAGCACTTCCATGCTCACTATCATTCCTCAGGTAACCCACGTCCATGCTCACTATCATTCCTCAGGTAACCCACGTCCATGCTCACTATCATTCCTCAGGTAACCCATGTCCATGCTCACTATCATTCCTCAGGTAACCCACGTCCATGCTCACTATCATTCCTCAGGTAAACCACTTCCATGCTCACTATCATTCCTCAGGTAAACCACTTCCATGCTCACTATCATTCCTCAGGTAACCCACGTCCATGCTCACTATCATTCCTCAGGTAAACCACTTCCATGCTCACTATCATTCCTCAGGTAAACCACTTCCATGCTCACTATCATTCCTCAGGTAACCCACGTCCATGCTCACTATCATTCCTCAGGTAAAGCACTTCCATGCTCACTATCATTCCTCAGGTAACCCACTTCCATGCTCACTATCATTCCTCAGGTAACCCACGTCCATGCTCACTATCATTCCTCAGGTAACCCACGTCCATGCTCACTATCATTCCTCAGGTAAAGCACTTCCATGCTCACTATCATTCCTCAGGTAACCCACGTCCATGCTCACTATCATTCCTCAGGTAACCCACGTCCATGCTCACTATCATTCCTCAGGTAAACCACTTCCATGCTCACTATCATTCCTCAGGTAACCCACGTCCATGCTCACTATCATTCCTCAGGTAACCCACTTCCATGCTCACTATCATTCCTCAGGTAACCCACGTCCATGCTCACTATCATTCCTCAGGTAACCCACTTCCATGCTCACTATCATTCCTCAGGTAACCCACGTCCATGCTCACTATCATTCCTCAGGTAAACCACTTCCATGCTCACTATCATTCCTCAGGTAAAGCACTTCCATGCTTCTTTTATTACTTACTAAGCAGTGTTATGCCAGGCACCTCCTGACCCTCCATGTGAATGCACTGGTGAAGAGAAGCTTGTGGGGAGCGCAGATATCACCACATACAGGGAGAAAATATATATATATATTGTGTAGAGTGTATATACAAATTGAGCACTTGAAAAGCAAATCCCGATTGGGGCTCACACTCTCCCAGTGACAGATAGACGGTGGATACAGCAATGCAGACCCAGTCAGTGGATGGTATCAGGAATCAGCGGTATATTCCCTCGGTGTGAAAAGATAACACACTTAGTGCAACAATGCATGTACTAGTTAAGTGTTTATCAAGGCAACAATCATTGCACTTACATTAAGCACAATGTGCTCATACACATAACAATCATTGCACTTACATTAAGCACAATGTGCTCATACACATAACAATCATTGCACTTACATTAAGCACAATGTGCTCATACACATAACAATCATTGCACTTACATTAAGCACAATGTGCTCATACACATAACAATCATTGCACTTACATTAAGCACAATGTGCTCATACACATAACAATCATTGCACTTACATTAAGCACAATGTGCTCATACACATAACAATCATTGCACTTACATTAAGCACAATGTGCTCATACACATAACAATTATTGAACTCCTGACGAAGCTGCTAAGCCAGCGAAACACGTAGAGTTGAACCTGCAGCAGCTTGAGACATCCAGCATCTCCCCTGCTATCCTCTGAATTTACCATCTCAATCGAGCGCGACCGGAAGTGACGTCACGGCGCGACCGGAAGTGACGTCACGGGGCGCCCGGAAGTGACGCGACGCCATCTCTGGAGCAGGGCTGGAGATACCAAAGAGCTGCGCATCGATTTTGTTATGTGTATGAGCACATAGTGCCTAATGTAAGTGCAATGATTGTTATGTGTATGAGCACATTGTGCTTAATGTAAGTGCAATGATTGTTATGTGTATGAGCACATTGTGCCTAATGTAAGTGCAATGATTGTTATGTGTATGAGCACATTGTGCCTAATGTAAGTGCAATGATTGTTGCCTTGATAAACACTTAACTAGTACATGCATTGTTGCACTAAGTGTGTTATCTTTTCACACCGAGGGAATATACCGCTGATTCCTGCTACCATCCACTGACTGGGTCTGCATTGTTGTATCCACTGCCTATACTTCACTGCGAGAGTGTGAGCCCCAATCGTGATTTGCTTTTCAAGTGCCTATTTGTATATACACTCTACACAATATATATATATATATATATATATATATATATATATTCTCCCTGTATGTGGTGATATCTGCGCTCCCTGTATCTGCGCTCCCTGTATCTGCGCTCCCTGTATGTGGTCATATCTGCGCTCCCTGTATCTGCGCTCCCTGTATCTGCGCTCCCTGTATCTGCGCTCCCTGTATGTGGTCATATCTGCGCTCCCTGTATCTGCGCTCCCTGTATCTGCGCTCCCTGTATGTGGTGATATCTGCGCTCCCTGTATGTGGTGATATCTGCGCTCCCTGTATCTGCGCTCCCTGTATCTGCGCTCCCTGTATCTGCGCTCCCTGTATGTGGTGATATCTGCGCTCCCTGTATCTGCGCTCCCTGTATCTGCGCTCCCTGTATCTGCGCTCCCTGTATCTGCGCTCCCTGTATCTGCGCTCCCTGTATGTGGGGATATCTGCGCTCCCTGTATGTGGTGATATCTGCGCTCCCTGTATCTGCGCTCCCTGTATCTGCGCTCCCTGTATCTGCGCTCCCTGTATCTGCGCTCCCTGTATCTGCGCTCCCTGTATGTGGGGATATCTGCGCTCCCTGTATGTGGTGATATCTGCGCTCCCTGTATCTGCGCTCCCTGTATCTGCGCTCCCTGTATCTGCGCTCCCTGTATCTGCGCTCCCTGTATCTGCGCTCCCTGTATCTGGTGATATCTGCGCTCCCTGTATCTGCGCTCCCTGTATCTGCGCTCCCTGTATCTGCGCTCCCTGTATGTGGTGATATCTGCGCTCCCTGTATCTGCGCTCCCTGTATCTGCGCTCCCTGTATGTGGTGATATCTGCGCTCCCTGTATCTGCGCTCCCTGTATGTGGGGATATCTGCGCTCCCTGTATCTGCGCTCCCTGTATCTGCGCTCCCTGTATCTGCGCTCCCTGTATCTGCGCTCCCTGTATCTGCGCTCCCTGTATTTGGTGATATCTGCGCTCCCCACAAGCTTCTCTCCACCATCCCATGATAGGAGGAATTGGATCTCCTCCACAGAGGGTTGAGCAGCGAAGTTCACCATTTATTATTATTTTTTATCACATATGAGCACCTTTAATAATTGTTCACAGTGTAATTCACAGTTTATTTTGTCCCTATTAGAAGCGCCTCACATTTCTCGGTTTTACATGTGAATGCACTGTAAGCTGTGTTACATGTGAATGCACTGTAAGCTGTGTTACATGTGAATGCACTGTAAGCTGTGTTACATGTGAATGCACTGTAAGCTGTGTTACATGTGAATGCACTGTAAGCTGTGTTACATGTGAATGCACTGTAAGCTGTGTTACATGTGAATGCACTGTAAGCTGTGTTACATGTGAATGCACTGTAAGCTGTGTTACATGTGAATGCACTGTAAGCTGTGTTACATGTGAATGCACTGTAAGCTGTGTTACATGTGAATGCACTGTAAGCTCTTTACTTGCACCAAATGATATCTTGCGACATAACATGTTCCCATTCAGCCTGCTAGAGCATTCAAGGAAGGACTTTACTGGATACAATGTTTCCTGCTCTGCTATTTGTATTTATACCTTTAGTGGAGCTGGAGAACATCACCTTAGAGATATGAGATTGCCTCTTGTTGCAATTTGTAGTGTTACAGCACAGCTCTCATATACCAGCAGGAAAAGCTGTGCTGGGCTGTGCTGTGCTGGGCTGTGTGGAGCTGTGCTGGGCTGTGCTGTGCTGTGCTGGGCTGTGTGGAGCTGTGCTGGGCTGTGCTGTGCTGGGCTGTGCTGGGCTGTGTGGAGCTGTGCTGGGCTGTGCTGTGCTGGGCTGGGCTGGGCTGTGCTGGGCTGTGTGGAGCTGTGCTGGGCTGTGCTGGGCTGTGCTGGGCTGTGTGGAGCTGTGCTGGGCTGGGCTGGGCTGTGTGGAGCTGTGCTGGGCTGCACTCAGCTGTGCTGCACTATCTATGCTGCCCTGAGCTGTGCTGCGCTGTGCACTCAGCTGTGCTGCATTATGCTGCGCTATGCTGACCTGAGCTGGGCTGGGCTGAGCTGAGCTGTGCTGAGCTGGGCTGCGCTGACCTGAGCTGTACTGAGCTGGGCTGTGCTGAGCTGTGCTGCATTATGCTGCGCTATGCTGACCTGAGCTGTGCTGAGCAGGGCTGTGCTGACCTGAGCTGTGCTGACCTGAGCTGTGCTGAGCTGGGCTGCGCTGAGCTGCACTAAATTGTGCTGAGCATCCCTGGCCCAGCTAGTAGCACTGACAGAGCTCCCATCACGTGACACACTCACTCAGTTCCTGCCTTTCTCTATTGGTCAGAGTTAAGAGAGTTCTAAAGTGTTCTGCAGCTGCTAATGTAGGGACCGTAATCTATGGGATCTTTAAAGGTACACAGTACCATCTACAGGGGGCCCCTAACCTTGGGGGCCCTAGGCACGTGCCTAGTGTGCCTAATGGGTAATCCGGCACTGGGGAGTAGCGGGTGTGTGTGGGAGTGTGCGGGAGCGATAGGTGTGTGTGGGAGTGTGTTGGATCAGCAGGAGTGTGTGGGAGCAGCGAGAGTGTGTGGGAGTGTGCGGGAGCAGCAGCTGTCTGTGGGTGTGTTTGGGAGCAGCAGGTGTGGGTGGGAGTTTGTGTGAGTGTGCGGGAACAGTGGGTGTGTGTGGGAGTATTCGGGAGCAGCAGGTGTGTGTGGGAGTGTGGAAGAAGCAGGTGTGGTGTGTGTGTAGGAGCAGCATGTGTGTGTATGGGAGTGTTCGGGAGCAGTGGGTGTGTGTGGGAACAGCAGGTGTGTGTGGGAGCAGCGGTTGTGTGTATGGGAGCGCGGGAGCAGTGGGAGTGTGTGGGAGAAGTGGGTGTGTGTCAGAGCAATGAGTGTGTGTGGGAGTGAGCGGGAGTGTGTGGGAGCAGCGAGTGCTTATGGGAGTGTGTGGGAGCAGCGCGTCGTGTATGGGCGTGTGTGGGAGCAGTGCGTGCATTTATGGGAGTGTGGGAGCAGCGTGTGTATGTGGGAGTGTTTGGGAGCAGCGGGTTTGTGTGGGTGTGTGTGGGAGCAGCGCGTGTGTGTATGGGAGTGTGTGGGAGCAGCACGTGTATGTGGGATTCTGTTGGGAGCAGTGGGTGTGTGAGAGCAGCAGGTGTTCGTATGGGAGTGTGTGGGAGCAGCGCGTGCGTGTATGGGAGTGTGTGGGAGCAGCACGTGCGTGTATGGGAGTGTGGGAGCAGCACGTGTGTGTATGGGAGTGTGTGGGAGCAGCGCGTGCGTGTATGGGAGTGTGTGGGAGCAGCACGTGTGTGTATGGGAGTGTGTGAGAGCAGCGCATGTATGTGGGAGTGTTTGGGAGCAGCGGGTGTGTGTATGGGAGTGTGTGAGAGCAGCACGTGTGTGTATGGGAGAGTGTGAGAGCAGCACGTGTGTGTATGGGAGTGTGTGAGAGCAGTGCATGCGTGTATGGGAGTGTGTGAGAGCAGCACGTGTGTGTATGGGAGTGTGTGAGAGCAGCGCGTGCATTTATGGGAGTGTGTGGGAGCAGCGCGTGTATGTGGGAGTGTGTGGGAGCAGCGCGTGCGTGTATGGGCGTGTGTGGGAGCAGTGCGTGCATTTATGGGAGTGTGGGAGCAGCGTGTGTATGTGGGAGTGTTTGGGAGCAGCGGGTTTGTGTGGGTGTGTGTGGGAGCAGCGCGTGTGTGTATGGGAGTGTGTGAGAGCAGCGCGTGTGTGTGGGAGTGTGTGGGAGCAGCGCGTGTATGTGGGAGTGTGTGGGAGCAGCGGGTGTGTGTGGGAGCAGCGCGTGTATGGGAGTGTGGGAGCAGCGCGTGTATGTGGGAGTGTGTGGGAGCAGCGCGTGTATGGGAGTGTGTGGGAGCAGCGCGTGTATGGGAGTGTGGGAGCAGCGCATGTATGTGGGAGTGTGTGGGAGCAGCGCATGTATGGGAGTGTGGGAGCAGCGCGTGTATGTGGGAATGTGTGGGAGCAGCGCGTGTATGTGGGAGTGTGTGGGAGCAGCGCGTGTATGTGGGAGTGTGTGGGACCAGCGCGTGTATGTGGGAATGTGTGGGAGCAGCGCGTGTATGTGGGAGTGTGTGGGAGCAGCGCGTGTATGTGGGAGTGTGTGGGAGCAGCGCGTGCGTGTATGGGCGTGTGTGGGAGCAGTGCGTGCATTTATGGGAGTGTGGGAGCAGCGTGTGTATGTGGGAGTGTGTGGGAGCAGCACGTGTATGTGGGATTCTGTTGGGAGCAGTGGGTGTGTGAGAGCAGCAGGTGTTCGTATGGGAGTGTGTGGGAGCAGCACGTGTGTGTATGGGAGTGTGTGAGAGCAGCGCATGTATGTGGGAGTGTTTGGGAGCAGCGGGTGTGTGTATGGGAGTGTGTGGGAGCAGCACGTGTGTGTATGGGAGTGTGTGAGAGCAGCGCATGTATGTGGGAGTGTTTGGGAGCAGCAGGTGTGTGTATGGGAGAGTGTGAGAGCAGCACGTGTGTGTATGGGAGTGTGTGGGAGCAGCGTGTGCGTGTATGGGAGTGTGTGAGAGCAGCGTGTGCGTGTATGGGAGTGTGTGGGAGCAGCAGGTGTGTGTATGGGAGTGTGTGAGAGCAGCGCGTGCATTTATGGGAGTGTGGGAGTAGCGCGTGTATGTGGGAGTGTGTGGGAGCAGCGGGTGTGTGTGGGAGCAGCAGGTGTGTGTATGGGAGTGTTTGGGAGCAGCGCGTGTATGTGGGAGTGTGTGGGAGCAGCGCGTGTATGTGGGAGTGTGTGGGAGCAGCGCGTGTATGTGGGAGTGTGTGGGAGCAGCGCGTGTATGTGGGAGTGTGTGGGAGCAGCGCGTGTATGTGGGAGTGTGTGGGAGCAGCGCGTGTATGTGGGAGTGTGTGGGAGCAGCGCGTGTATGTGGGTGTGTGTGGGAGCAGCGCGTGTATGTGGGAGTGTGTGGGAGCAGCGCGTGCGTGTATGGGCGTGTGTGGGAGCAGTGCGTGCATTTATGGGAGTGTGGGAGCAGCGTGTGTATGTGGGAGTGTTTGGGAGCAGCGGGTTTGTGTGGGTGTGTGTGGGAGCAGCGCGTGTGTGTGTATGGGAGTGTGTGAGAGCAGCGCGTGTATGTGGGAGTGTGTGGGAGCAGCGCGTGTATGTGGGAGTGTGAAAGCAGCGCCTGTGTGTATGGGAGAGTGTGAGAGCAGCGTGTGCGTTTATGGGAGTGTGTGGGAGCAGCGCGTGTGTGTGGGAGTGTGTGGGAGCAGCGGGTGTGTGAGAGCAGCACCTGTGTGTATGGGAGTGGGTGGGAGCAGCGCGTGTATGTGGGAGTGTGTGGGAGCAGCGGGTGTTTGTGGGAGTGTGTGGGAGCAGCGGGTGTGTGAGAGCAGCACCTGTGTGTATGGGAGTGGGTGGGAGCAGCGCGTGTATGTGGGAGTGTGTGGGAGCAGCGCGTGTGTGAGAGCAGCACCTGTGTATATGGGAGTGTGTGGGAGCAGCGTGTGTGTGTGTATGGGAGTGTTTGGGAGCAGCGCGTGCGTGTGTGGGAGTGTGTGGGAGCAGCACGTGTGTGTATGGGAGTGTGTGGGAGCAGCGTGTGTATGTGGGAGTGTGTGAGAGCAGCACGTGTATGTGGGAGTGTGGGAGCAGCGCGTGTGTGTATGGGAGTGTGTGGAAGCAGCGTGTGCGTTTATGGGAGTGTGTGGGAGCAGCGTGTGCGTTTATGGGAGTGTGTGGGAGCAGCGGGTGTTTGTGGGAGTGTGTGGGAGCAGCGGGTGTTTGTGGGAGTGTGGAAGCAGTGGGTGTGTTAGAGCAGCACCTGTGTGTATGGGAGTGTGTGGGAGCAGCGCGTGTGTGTGTATGGGAGTGTGTGAGAGCAGCGCGTGCATTTATGGGAGTGTGTGGGAGTGTTTGGGAGCAGCGGGTGCGTTTATGGGAGTGTGTGGGAGCAGCGGGTGTTTGTGGGAGTGTGTGGGAGCAGCGGGTGTTTGTGGGAGTGTGGAAGCAGTGGGTGTGTTAGAGCAGCACCTGTGTGTATGGGAGTGTGTGGGAGCAGCGCGTGTGTGTATGGGAGTGTGTGAGAGCAGCGCGTGCATTTATGGGAGTGTGTGGGAGTGTTTGGGAGCAGCGGGTGTGTGTGGAAGCAGCAGGTGTGTGTATGGGAGTGTGTGGGAGCAGCGCGTGTGTGTATGGGAGTGTGTGAGAGCAGCGCGTGCATTTATGGGAGTGTGTGGGAGTGTTTGGGAGCAGCGGGTGTGTGTGGAAGCAGCAGGTGTGTGTATGGGAGTGTGTGGGAGCAGCGCGTGTGTGTATGGGAGTGTGTGAGAGCAGCGCGTGCGTGTATGGGAGTGTGTGGAAGCAGCACGTGTGTGTATGGGAGTGTGTGGAAGCAGCGTGTGCGTTTATGGGAGTGTGTGGGAGCAGCGCGTGTATGTGGGAGTGTGTGGGAGCAGCGGGTGTTTGTGGGAGTGTGTGGGAGCAGCGGGTGTGTGTGTGTGAGCTGTGCCTCTGTTTATGGGAGTGTGTGGGAGTGTTTGGGAGCAGCGGGTGTGTGTGGAAGCAGCAGGTTTGTGTATGGGAGTGTGTGCGAGCAGCGCGTGTGTGTATGGGAGTGTGTGAGAGCAGCGTGTGCGTTTATGGGAGTTTGTGGAAGCAGCACGTGTGTGTATGGGAGTGTGTGGGACAGCAGGTGTTTGTGGGAGTGTGTGGGAGCAGCGGGTGTGTGTGTGAGCAGTGCCTGTGTTTATGGGAGTGTGTGGGAGCAGCACGTTTGTGTGTGTGGGAGCAGCGCGTGTGTGTGGGAGCAGCGCGTGTGTGTATGGGTGTGTGTGCAAGTCACCGACCAGGAGACGGAATTGTTCTAGCACCTCACTTTCTCTGAAATATGCTTCTCTCCGATACTTTTGCTGTAACCCAAATATATATTTTTGACCTACAGTTTATAAAGTGAACGTTGGTCATTACGTTGGTCATTACGTTGGTCATTACGTTGGTCATTACGTTGGTCATTACGTTGGTCATTACATGACCAACGTCACACTTATTTCTATTTTTGTTTTGCTCTATCTAGGACCCAGTACTTTTTTCTGGAACATTAAGAATGAACCTGGATCCTTTTGATAAATACTCAGAAGATGATATCTGGAAGGTCCTTGAGTTATCTCATTTGAAGAAGTTTGTCACCAGTCAATCTTCTAAACTGGACTATGAATGTTCTGAAGGAGGAGAAAATCTAAGGTATAGTGTTTGCATTTATCATTATTAAGCATCCAGGTTATGTACCAAAATATACATATATAATCATGAAAACAACACATTCTTTATTTACATATGCAAGGATTTGGAAACTTATCTCCCCAAAAATGAATAATAAAATGAATCTTATTGACCAGAAATATATCACACAACCGTGGATGAGATTATTATAATATATTGGACACAATGAACAAGAAGGAAGAATTTTGGTAATATGTAGTTACAGATGTAGCAGACATTATTGCCCCAGCTAACGTTTAGGAGATCGTGCATGCATTACCATTGTTTTCAATAGCGATACGACCAAACTTATGTTAAATATTGTGCCAGCGTTAACCCTAACCCTAACCCTAACCCTTTCACATTTACAGGAACAATCACGTCTGCTACATCTGTACATAGTTACATAGAAGATGAAGTTGAAAAAATTAAAACATCAAGTTAACTTATATTAATCGGCAAAGATACTTCTCCTATATTTATATTTTAACGTTTTAGTTACATTTATCCAGAAAAGCATTAAAAAAAAACAGGGAAATATTTGGCAATGATGTCACATGAGGGGGAAAATAATTCCTTCCTGACTCAGTAATCAGATTTCTCCTATTTTTCTCCCTGAAAGGTCTGCTTTAAAACTTTCAAGAATCGCAGTTTCAGTCTCATAGCTGCTAAAATTAGTGATTCTTTAGGATACTTTTTGGTATGGTTATTCAGCAAATAAAAATACCACTTGTGAGCACATTCACGTCTCAAACAGGTCTGCAACCTGCCTTTCCCCATTATCTCTTAGTATAAACTGCTTCCACTGCAGCCTGGGATTCTGGAAAATGACATGCAATTAAGCACACACTGTCACCTTTTGCTTCAAATCCACTTTAATATGGACCCTTATAAGCTTATGCCTGCCGCAATACACAGCTTTTCAGCATAGCCCGGGATACAGAAGTGCAGAGCCAGTAAACCTGCCCACAGACAGCGGTTTCCACCTTTTGGGTCTCAGTGTGAGGGCTGGTTATACTGGCTTTGCAATGTGAGGCTGGGGTAGGTTTCACCACACTTTATATAAGTTATGGTGGGTAAGGTTATGACATTACGTCATTGCAATTTACAACTGAGGCTACATAGCAGAGTAGCCTTGACAGCTGCTACAAATCTATATTGCTGATACCCCTTCCCTTTTCAATTGTTTTAATGCTAAAATAGTCTTATTCAATGGTCTATACGCCTCAGTTTAGAGAACTTGATGGTTGTGTCTTAGTACAAATTAAGTTATCCAATTTGTGTTGTGGTTTGATCTACAAGACCCAGACAAATTTGCTTTGAATAAATTGATATAACTATCTAGATAAGACTTTACAACTGACCAAATTTAGTGGAGGATTTCAGGATATATGACATTTTCAGGATGCTTAACCTTATAATGTAACTAGGGGATACTATAAATATAATTTTATTTTTGTATTAGTTGCCTAGCCTGTTTTATATCACCTGAAAAAAACACAACAAAATGGCAAGATAAACCCGTTTACAATACTTTTTGTAATGTATTTTGTGTTTAGTGTTGGCCAAAGACAACTTATCTGTCTGGCAAGAGCACTCCTACGCAAAACTCGGATTTTAATATTGGATGAAGCTACAGCAGCTATTGACCTTGAAACTGATGACCTTATACAAATGACAATAAGAACTGAATTTGAAGACTGCACAGTGTTAACAATTGCACATAGATTGAACACTATCATGGATTACACCAGGTAAACTTCTTGGGCCAGTACTCGTTATATTATAATAGGAACATTTTTTATTATTATTATTAATATTATTATAATAAGAGGACACAAACAGATTCTGATCTATTCTACATGTGTTATATTCTGAGTTACCTAAAAAGTATTGTCGAGCTTAAGAGAACCCATGGATACATTTGAAAATGCCTAAAATAGACATCAAATCCAATATGCCAGCACGTAAGAAAACAAATATACTGTTTTGACACATTTCTGCCCATGGGAAGTGCTTGAGGCGGATGCAAAGTGACAACTAAAGTGTCATCTTTTTTTGGAAGCACAAAACTTTGCACCCTTTTCACTATGACAAAACTGTACTCATTAACAGGAATTCGCCGGGTGTAACTTTGTTTATATACAGTGTAGTGCACTAAGGCCTATTAGCTATTGTACTTAAACACATATAAAGTGTGCTGAACGTATTCATTATATATACAATCATTTGTTAACACTTTAATAACCCGCACACAGTTTGTATATGTGGAGTAACGCAGATTGAAGCAGAGAAAAGGTAGTAAATGTCTATACCAGGGCTCTGCAAAGTCTCAAAGAAGAAGCCTTTTTATAAAAAATGTATTTCTCCAAAATATTCCGAGAGCCGCAACAGATGCACGAATATTACACCCCCATAAACGCATACATACAGTACACACACTAATAAGTATATACTGTATAAGCATAAACATACAACGAAATATGTAGGGGAATAAAAAAAAAACCTATAGGACCCCCCCAAATACACGCTACCCCCCAATACACAAAAACTACCCCCCCAAATACACATACACTCCCCCCCAAATACTCTACACACACACACACACATATATATATATATATATATATAGTACGTTACCATCCAGCAGGGCAGCAGAACAGCAAAGAGAGGCAGCACTCAGAGATAAGCATGCAAACAATTTTATTTAAACAGACACAAAAATCCAACGTTTTGATCCCACAGAGGGATCTTCTTCGTGGTGGTGGTGGTGGTGGTGGTGGTGGTGGTGTGTGTATATACTTACATTGGGCCTCTTTCCTTCACTGTCCTGTCGGTGGCTGCGGGGGGAGGGGTCTGGCCAGCGCTGGTTAGGCCTCTTGTTGCCGCCAGGCCGACGTCTCCCCAGCTGCTTGCCTGCCTCTCTCCTGTATTGTCCCACGCCGGGCTCTGTGACGCCAGCTTGCGCCAGAGTTTATGACTCTCACTTCCCGAGTGTACTGACATGAGAGCCCGGCGTGGGACAGTTCAGGAGAGAGGCAGGCAAGCAGCTGGGGAGACGTCGGCCTGGCGGCAACAAGAGGCCTGACCACTAAATTTAGTTCAAATTAATTTAACAAAAAAAATCATATATGCTGGAAAGTCCAAATATATTTAAGATACTACAATCATCTTGTTGTCTCTTTTTTAAATTTATTTACAGGGTTCTTGTTCTAGACAAAGGACAAATAGCAGAATTTGATACTCCAACCAACCTTATAGCCGCAAAGGGCATTTTCTATGGAATGGCAAAGGATGCTGGATTAGCGTAAATCACCAAATATTTAAATGAATGTTGTTTTTTTACTATTCAATACTGTACATAAAATTTGCAAAAATTAGTTTATTTTTTACACATATCCATATTCTCACTGTAATCATATGATATGGCTTTAAACTATTTTTGTAAATGATGCTTTTGTCTGTATTTTAAGCAGTACCAGTTAATGAATATAGTTACAGTTAACGTGCATGTTTATACAGAAGCATATGTTTGCAGATCTGTTCAGCAGAAACCAACTCCAGCCAAATAAATGAAATTCATTTTTCTTAATTGCATTTGTGTTATTCGCTTCGCTACTTAAATCTCTAATGAAAAAAAAAATCTTTCGCCTTTTTGATTAATTTTTGTACACACTAAGGGGAGAATGTAATATTGCAAGGAAAAGTTTTCGGCACGGTTGCATTAAATGTCGTTTCTTATATCTACCTGATACAGGTAGATTTTTGCCAAAAAGTAAAATGCTAAACATGTAGTAGAAGGAGAATTTGATACATATTATATTATGATATATAGAGGTAACGAGAACATATAGATTTTATGCTACATACTTAAATGTCCATTAGTAGTCGTGAAATTGATGTATAAATAAAAATTACTTTATTCCAAGCAATGTAAGATAAATGTGACAATATCAACTTTATAAAAACAATTAAAAATGAGGGGTGTCTACTCAGGGGGATAATTTAATTGCTACTCTGGTGCATGAATTCTCTAATAGAAAAGATCTATCTGTTCTCATTACCTCTATGTTTAATGTTCTATGTCCTAGCTAGCACCGCCCTAGAACTATATTTCCATCATTTATTTCAGCAGAACTATCTACTGCTTGTATATTCTATTATAATATACTACTACACAGGACTGCCTTTATTATAATATACTACTACACAGGACTGCCTCTATTATAATATACTACTACTACACAGGACTGCCTTTATTATAATATACTACTACATAGGACTGCCTCTATTATAATATACTACTACACGGGACTGCCTTTATTATAATATACTACTACACGGGACTGCCTCTATTATAATATACTACTACTACACGGGACTGCCTTTATTATAATATACTACTACACAGGACTGCCTCTATTATAATATACTACTACACAGGACTGCCTCTATTATAATATACTACTACACGGGACTGCCTCTATTATAATATACTACTACTACACGGGACTGCCTTTATTATAATATACTACTACACGGGACTGCCTCTATTATAATATACTACTACACGGGACTGCCTCTATTATAATATACTACTACACGGGACTGCCTCTATTATAATATACTACTACACGGGACTGCCTTTATTATAATATACTACTACACGGGACTGCCTCTATTATAATATACTACTACACGGGACTGCCTTTATTATAATATACTACTACACAGGACTGCCTCTATTATAATATACTACTACTACATGGGACTGCCTCTATTATAATATACTACTACTACACGGGACTGCCTCTATTATAATATACTACTACACGGGACTGCCTCTATTATAATATACTACTACTACACGGGACTGCCTTTATTATAATATACTACTACACAGGACTGCCTCTATTATAATATACTACTACACAGGACTGCCTCTATTATAATATACTACTACACGGGACTGCCTCTATTATAATATACTACTACTACACGGGACTGCCTTTATTATAATATACTACTACACGGGACTGCCTCTATTATAATATACTACTACACGGGACTGCCTCTATTATAATATACTACTACACGGGACTGCCTCTTTTATAATATACTACTACACGGGACTGCCTTTATTATAATATACTACTACACGGGACTGCCTCTATTATAATATACTACTACACGGGACTGCCTTTATTATAATATACTACTACACAGGACTGCCTTTATTATAATATACTACTACACGGGACTGCCTCTATTATAATATACTACTACACGGGACTGCCTCTATTATAATATACTACTACACGGGACTGCCTTTATTATAATATACTACTACTACACGGATTGCCTTTATTATAATATACTACTACACGGGACTGCCTCTATTATAATATACTACTACTACACGGACTGCCTCTATTATAATATACTACTACTACACGGACTGCCTCTATTATAATATACTACTACTACACGGACTGCCTCTATTATAATATACTACTACTACACGGACTGCCTCTATTATAATATACTACTACACGGGACTGCCTCTATTATAATATACTACTACTACACGGACTGCCTCTATTATAATATACTACTACACGGGACTGCCTCTATTATAATATACTACTACTACACAGGACTGCCTTTATTATAATATACTACTACACGGGACTGCCTTTATTATAATATACTACTACACGGGACTGCCTCTATTATAATATACTACTACACGGGACTGCCTCTATTATAATATACTACTACTACACAGGACTGCCTTTATTATAATATACTACTACACGGGACTGCCTCTATTATAATATACTACTACACGGGACTGCCTCTATTATAATATACTACTACTACACAGGACTGCCTTTATTATAATATACTACTACACGGGACTGCCTCTATTATAATATACTACTACACGGGACTGCCTCTATTATAATATACTACTACACGGGACTGCCTCTATTATAATATACTACTACACGGGACTGCCTCTATTATAATATACTACTACTACACGGGACTGCCTCTATTATAATATACTACTACACGGGACTGCCTCTATTATAATATACTACTACTACACGGGACTGCCTCTATTATAATATACTACTACTACACGGGACTGCCTCTATTATAATATACTACTACACAGGACTGCCTTTATTATAATATACTACTACACAGGACTGCCTTTATTATAATATACTACTACACGGGACTGCCTCTATTATAATATACTACTACACGGGACTGCCTCTATTATAATATACTACTACTACATGGACTGCCTCTATTATAATATACTACTACTACACAGGACTGCCTTTATTATAATATACTACTACACGGGACTGCCTCTATTATAATATACTACTACACGGGACTGCCTCTATTATAATATACTACTACACGGGACTGCCTTTATTATAATATATTACTACATGGGACTGCCTCTATTATAATATACTACTACTACACAGGACTGCCTCTATTATAATATACTACTACACGGGACTGCCTCTATTATAATATACTACTACTACACGGACTGCCTCTATTATAATATACTACTACACGGGACTGCCTCTATTATAATATACTACTACTACACAGGACTGCCTCTATTATAATATACTACTACACGGGACTGCCTCTATTATAATATACTACTACACGGGACTGCCTCTATTATAATATACTACTACTACACGGGACTGCCTTTATTATAATATACTACTACACGGGACTGCCTCTATTATAATATACTACTACACGGGACTGCCTCTATTATAATATACTACTACACGGGACTGCCTTTATTATAATATACTACTACACGGGACTGCCTCTATTATAATATACTACTACACGGGACTGCCTCTATTATAATATACTACTACTACACGGACTGCCTCTATTATAATATACTACTACTACACAGGACTGCCTTTATTATAATATACTACTACACGGGACTGCCTCTATTATAATATACTACTACACGGGACTGCCTCTATTATAATATACTACTACACGGGACTGCCTTTATTATAATATATTACTACATGGGACTGCCTCTATTATAATATACTACTACTACACAGGACTGCCTCTATTATAATATACTACTACACGGGACTGCCTTTATTATAATATATTACTACATGGGACTGCCTCTATTATAATATACTACTACTACACAGGACTGCCTCTATTATAATATACTACTACACGGGACTGCCTCTATTATAATATACTACTACTACACGGACTGCCTCTATTATAATATACTACTACACGGGACTGCCTCTATTATAATATACTACTACTACACAGGACTGCCTCTATTATAATATACTACTACACGGGACTGCCTCTATTATAATATACTACTACACGGGACTGCCTCTATTATAATATACTACTACTACACGGGACTGCCTTTATTATAATATACTACTACACGGGACTGCCTCTATTATAATATACTACTACACGGGACTGCCTCTATTATAATATACTACTACACGGGACTGCCTCTATTATAATATACTACTACACGGGACTGCCTCTATTATAATATACTACTACACGGGACTGCCTCTATTATAATATACTACTACTACACGGGACTGCCTCTATTATAATATACTACTACTACACGGGACTGCCTCTATTATAATATACTACTACTACACGGGACTGCTTCTATTATAATATACTACTACTACACGGGACTGCCTCTATTATAATATACTACTACTACACGGGACTGCCTCTATTATAATATACTACTACACAGGACTGCCTTTATTATAATATACTACTACACGGGACTGCCTCTATTATAATATACTACTACACGGGACTGCCTCTATTATAATATACTACTACTACACGGGACTGCCTCTATTATAATATACTACTACTACACGGGACTGCCTCTATTATAATATACTACTACACGGGACTGCCTCTATTATAATATACTACTACTACAAGGGACTGCCTCTATTAAAATATACTACTACTACACGGGACTGCCTCTATTATAATATACTACTACTACACGGGACTGCCTCTATTATAATATACTACTACTACACGGGACTGCTTCTATTATAATATACTACTACTACACGGGACTGCCTCTATTATAATATACTACTACTACACAGGACTGCCTCTATTATAATATACTACTACACAGGACTGCCTTTATTATAATATACTACTACACGGGACTGCCTCTATTATAATATACTACTACACGGGACTGCCTCTATTATAATATACTACTACTACACGGGACTGCCTCTATTATAATATACTACTACTACACGGGACTGCCTCTATTATAATATACTACTACACGGGACTGCCTCTATTATAATATACTACTACTACACGGGACTGCTTCTATTATAATATACTACTACTACACGGGACTGCCTCTATTATAATATACTACTACTACACGGGACTGGCTCTATTATAATATACTACTACACGGGACTGCCTCTATTATAATATACTACTACTACATGGGACTGCTTCTATTATAATATACTACTACTACACGGGACTGCCTCTATTATAATATACTACTACACGGGACTGCCTCTATTATAATATACTACTACTACACGGGACTGCCTCTATTATAATATTCTACTACACAGGACTGCCTTTATTATAATATACTACTACTACACGGGACTGCCTCTATTATAATATACAACTACACGGGACTGTCTCTATTATAATATACTACTACACAGGACTGCCTCTATTATAATATACTACTACTACATGGGCCTGCCTCTATTTTAATATACTACTACACAGGACTGCCTCTATTATAATATACTACTACTACATGGGCCTGCCTCTATTTTAATATACTACTACACAGGACTGCCTCTATCATAATATACTACTACTACATGGGCCTGCCTCTATTTTAATATACTACTACACAGGACTGCCTCTATCATAATATACTACTACTACATGGGCCTGCCTCTATTTTAATATACTACTACACAGGACTGCCTCTATTATAATATACTACTACTACATGGGCCTGCCTCTATTTTAATATACTACTACACAGGACTGCCTCTACTATAATATACTACTACACAGGACTGCCTTCATTATAATATACTACTACACACAACTGCCTCTATTATAATATTTTACTACACAAAACTGCCTCTATTATAATATACTACTACTACACGGGACTGCCTCTATTATAATATACTACTACACAGGACTGCCTTTATTATAATATACTACTACTACACGGGACTGCCTCTATTATAATATTCTACTACACAGGACTGCCTTTATTATAATATACTACTACTACACGGGACTGCCTCTATTATAATATACTACAACACGGGACTGTCTCTATTATAATATATTACTACACGGGTCTGCCTCTATTATAATATACTACTACACGGGACTGCCTCTATTATAATATACTACTATACAGGACTGCCTCTATTATAATATATTACTACACAGGACTGCCTCTATTATAATATACTACTACTACATGGGCCTGCCTCTATTTTAATATACTACTACACAGGACTGCCTCTATTGTAATATACTACTACACAGGACTGCCTCTATTATAATATACTACTACACAGGACTGCCTCTATTATAATATACTACTACACACAACTGCCTCTATTATAATATATTACTACACGGGACTGCCTCTATTATAATATACTACTACACAGGACTGCCTCTATTATAATATACTACTACACACAACTGCCTCTATTATAATATATTACTACATGGGACTGCCTTTATTATAATATACTACTACTACACAGGACTGCCTCTATTATAATATACTGCTTCTACACAAGAATGCCTCTATTATAATATACTACACGGGTCTGCCTCTATTATAATATACTACTTCTACACAGGACTGCCACTATTATAATATACTACTACACAGGACTGCCACTATTATAATATACTACTACTACACAGGACTGCCTTTATTATAATATACTACTACTACACATGACTGCCTTTATTATAATATACTACTACTACACAGGACTGCCTTTATTATAATATACTACTACACAGGACTGCCTCTATTATAATATACTACTACTACACAGGACTGCCTCTATTTTAATATACTACTACTACACAGGACTGCCTCTATTATAATATACTACTACTACACAGGACTGCCTCTATTATAATATACTACTACTACACAGGACTGCCTTTATTATAATATACTACTACTACACAGGACTGCCTCTATTATAATATACTACTACTACACAGAACTGCCTTTATTATAATATACTACTACTACACAGGACTGCCTTTATTATAATATACTACTACTACACAGGACTGCCTTTATTATAATATACTACTACTACACAGGACTGCCTCTATTATAATATACTACTACTACACAGGACTGCCTTTATTATAATATACTACTACTACACAGGACTGCCTCTATTATAATATACTACTACTACACAGGACTGCCTTTATTATAATATACTACTACTACACAGGACTGCCTTTATTATAATATACTACTACTACATGGGACTGCTTCTATTATAATATACTACTACTACACGGGACTGCCTCTATTATAATATACTACTACACGGGACTGCCTCTATTATAATATACTACTACTACACGGGACTGCTTCTATTATAATATACTACTACTACACGGGACTGCCTCTATTATAATATACTACTACACGGGACTGCTTCTATTATAATATACTACTACTACACGGGACTGCCTCTATTATAATATTCTACTACACAGGACTGCCTTTATTATAATATACTACTACTACACGGGACTGCCTCTATTATAATATACAACTACACGGGACTGTCTCTATTATAATATACTACTACACAGGACTGCCTCTATTATAATATACTACTACTACATGGGCCTGCCTCTATTTTAATATACTACTACACAGGACTGCCTCTATTATAATATACTACTACTACATGGGCCTGCCTCTATTTTAATATACTACTACACAGGACTGCCTCTATCATAATATACTACTACTACATGGGCCTGCCTCTATTTTAATATACTACTACACAGGACTGCCTCTACTATAATATACTACTACACAGGACTGCCTTCATTATAATATACTACTACACACAACTGCCTCTATTATAATATATTACTACACAAAACTGCCTCTATTATAATATACTACTACTACACGGGACTGCCTCTATTATAATATACTACTACACAGGACTGCCTTTATTATAATATACTACTACTACACGGGACTGCCTCTATTATAATATACTACTACACAGGACTGCCTCTATTATAATATACTACTACACACAACTGCCTCTATTATAATATATTACTACATGGGACTGCCTTTATTATAATATACTACTACTACACAGGACTGCCTCTATTATAATATACTGCTTCTACACAAGAATGCCTCTATTATAATATACTACACGGGTCTGCCTCTATTATAATATACTACTTCTACACAGGACTGCCACTATTATAATATACTACTACACAGGACTGCCACTATTATAATATACTACTACTACACAGGACTGCCTTTATTATAATATACTACTACTACACATGACTGCCTTTATTATAATATACTACTACTACACAGGACTGCCTTTATTATAATATACTACTACACAGGACTGCCTCTATTATAATATACTACTACTACACAGGACTGCCTCTATTTTAATATACTACTACTACACAGGACTGCCTCTATTATAATATACTACTACTACACAGGACTGCCTCTATTATAATATACTACTACTACACAGGACTGCCTTTATTATAATATACTACTACTACACAGGACTGCCTCTATTATAATATACTACTACTACACAGAACTGCCTTTATTATAATATACTACTACTACACAGGACTGCCTTTATTATAATATACTACTACTACACAGGACTGCCTTTATTATAATATACTACTACTACACAGGACTGCCTCTATTATAATATACTACTACTACACAGGACTGCCTTTATTATAATATACTACTACTACACAGGACTGCCTCTATTATAATATACTACTACTACACAGGACTGCCTTTATTATAATATACTACTACTACACAGGACTGCCTTTATTATAATATACTACTACTATACAGGACTGCCTCTATTATAATATACTACTACTACACAGGACTGCCTCTATTATAATATACTACTACTATACAGGACTGCCTCTATTATAATATACTACTACTACACAGGACTGCCTCTATTATAATATACTACTACTACACAGGACTGCCTTTATTATAATATACTACTACTACACAGGACTGCCTCTATTATAATATACTACTACTACACAGAACTGCCTTTATTATAATATACTATTACTACACAGGACTGCCTTTATTATAATATACTACTACTACACAGGACTGCCTTTATTATAATATACTACTACTACACAGGACTGCCTCTATTATAATATACTACTACTACACAGGACTGCCTTTATTATAATATACTACTACTACACAGGACTGCATTTATTATAATATACTACTACTACACAGGACTGCCTTTATTATAATATACTACTACTACACAGGACTGCCTCTATTATAATATACTACTACTACACAGGACTGCCTCTATTATAATATACTACTACTACACAGGACTGCCTCTATTATAATACAGGCGCTCTTTCCGTCCTTGTAGAACCGGTCTGTGCAGTGTATTTCAGCAACATGGAGTCCCTCCACACTATAGGGATATACTGACTCCACTCGGCGATGCTACGGCGAGTATTGATGACGTCAGAGAACTCTCAACATACAGTACTGCCACTCACATGAACGGAGGGTCCCAGCAGCACAATAGTATAAGTGCAAGGGGTAACGCAGTCTTGGTATAGGAAATGTGGAACAAATAATGATGTACACAGCGAATTGCCTCACTTCCAACTAGTTTCGCTAGCGTTAGCCAACTTCATCAGGGAATGGTATTGAAACACTTGGAGGCAAAATATATATCCCTCAGACCCCTGTGATAGGGCCAGAGAAAAAAACCTTGGACCAATCACATCAATATAAACACAGCTGATTATAATATAGCAGCTGTACCTTTACATAAAAATGAGTTTATACAATCAATTTAAAATCAACATCACATGATACTAATAGTTTATTACATAAAAAATGAATTATATAGGGTGTAGGGACATAAATCGATTACCGGTAATAAAAAATGAATCTGAAAATATATAAGAAAACACATGTTAATATGTAAAAAATAAAGATAAAAGAACAGTTAGTAGAAGATCAAAAACAATTGATACTTGATCTATATCAAATGACAATAAATAGACAGAGATTATCTAGTAACCATATATTGTGTGACAAAAAACTAAGATCAAAAAATGACAGAAGGATATAAATGGGAGAAAAAATAGCTAAATAAATTAAGGCTAAAAAAAAGTTTAGATGAACTAAGTTCACTGGACCCTTGGAGATTAATCTATTAAATTGAATCAAATTGATTCAAATTTAACAAATAAATAATTCAGAATTCAATGTGGACACAATGAGGAGAATAGAATAGGCAATTGCCATGAAAGGTAACACCCATAATAATAATAAAAGACATTAATAGAGAGACCAAACATCAATCTCCTCATTAAGACCAAGGGGAGTAAGAGTCTGCATCTTATATATCCACATACTCTCTTGTTTGGACAGGGATTTACCCCTATCACCCCCTCTGCTTCCAGGAGGTACAACTTGGATACCTATATAATGTAACTGAGATGGATTACTGTTGTGTTTAATTTTAAAATGCCTGGAGACACTATGTTTTTCAAAACCATGTCAATTGTTCCTGGCATGTTCAAGGATTCTGGTTTTCAAGCATCTCTCTGTGCGGCCAACATATTGATGGCCGCACGGGCATTGCAAGAGATAAACCACGTGGGTAGTTTTGCATGAAATAAAATCTTTAACCGTGTAAATTTCTTTTGTAGTATTAGAACAAAAAGATTTTGTTTCCGGGTTAAGCATAACGCAGGCCATACATTTACTGCAACTGAAGTTACCAATAGGTTTCTTCGGCATCCAGGAAACTCCAACAGTTGTATTTAGTGTGGGTCCTTGTAACAGGGGAGTTATCCCTGTTCAGGTAATGTGCCTCTAATCCAGCAGTGTGGTGGTTAACTGCTGGTAGTCAATTAACAAACACCACCTGCCTGATTAGATTGCTTAGAAAAGCCTGTCTTTTGAGACAGGAAGTGAGACTCCTTAGCTCACACCTGAGCTGAACTTGGAGACAAACAGTCTTGAGCCCTGCCAGAAGAAACAGCAGAGCTGATTTCAAGACACAGGGGAAACTTCTAAACCTGAATGCTAACACACCCTGAGGAAAAGGGAGCTGAACCAGGGACAGAGAAGATTTCCCCTCCAAACCACAAGGAACAGATAAGACTTTCATTTATGAGACTTCTTATATCTGCTTATTTCATGCTATATGTTTTGGGGCTGGGAGACATGCTTATCTAAGGGAGTTGTGAACTGCATAGTATTTCACTAGAAATACTCCCAAGTGAATAGAAGCTTTGTTTACCCCTTGTTTGGACGGTTTCCTGATGTTAAGGAAACAGGCGCAATAAAAGGATTATTTAATTTCACTATAATCAGTATCCCTTGCATACCTCTGTGAGCGTCCGCCTACAGTCCTATATCACTGGGAGCCAGTTGGTTTTTTTAAGTTTTTTGCTTTGCGGTAAATGAAACTTGGTCTCTTTTCCAACAATGGGCCCAAAACAGGGTCATTGCATAAAATGTTCCATTTCTTATTCACTATTTTTTGTATATTATTACTCACAGAATTGAAGTTGGTAATAAATCGAACTTTAATAGTTCCACCCTTACCTTCCTCAATGGAATTAACCTTAGTTCTAACTTTCTGTAATAAAAGTGAATCCCCAGTGCCCACGCGCAACAGCGCATTTTAACAGGTCAGGAATCGCCCCAGCTACATCAGTGTGACATCATGGCACTCGAGCGTGAGCGCACGCGCAATTCGTCTGGACACAGCCTTAGATTCTACACCAGGTGGGGAAGACCAAGTTTACGTTTTCCTTTCTTAGCTAAGCATGGTTTCAATTTGCTAGTATTATATACAATAATACATGAGTATAGTTTTTTTTATTAAAATGAAAAGAACAGCTTTATAACTAAAACCTATGACTGGTATATGAAGGAACCAGTCCTAAGTCCAGTGCATCAAAAAACTTGTAATCCACAACCATATATGTGTATAACAGGGTTGTTAGGTGAAGAGAAATATACAGGAACCCTAAAGCAATGAATGGTATTGATCCAAAAGCTGCAACTGTGGTGCCCATATGTGTGCAGATAAATAGGGCAGTATGTGACCTGCAAATGGGGGGGAGGGGGAGAAGTAGAGGTACAGATGTGGGAGAACTCACAGGTAAAGTGTGCTCTCCGGCATCAACCCCACTAAAATTAACCCCGAGGGTCCCACCGCATATGGCAATATCTCACTAGCACACTGCATAAAACAGTGTGTAGTTAAACACTTACAAGCATGAAGATCCCGGTGTGCGCGTTCTTCCTGCCGGCAAGCGCAGACAAACAATATCCAAAGAATGGCGATGAAAAGCAAATTGAAAAAAAGGCTGGAAGTGAGTATTGAGATAAAATAATTTATAGTGCTCTTAGGCAACACATATCCAGGGAAAAGTCATCTGACGCGTTTCACACCTGTTAGGTCCTTTATCATAGAGACTCTTTGAAAGAGAGGGAGCGGCTCAGTGAGTAAAGACACTGACTGACACTGAGATTGCTTCAGGGGAGCCTGGTTCAATTCCCGGTGTCGGCTCCTTGTGACCTTGGGCAAGTCACTTTATCTCCCTGTGCCTCAGGCACCAAAAACATAGATTGTAAGCTCTACGGGGCAGGGACCTGTGCCTGCAAAATGTCTCTGTAAAGCGCTGCGTACAATTAGCAGTGCTATACAAGAACATGCTATTATTATAAATCGTTTAAAACATATAACTAGTTTAATGCATGTTATAAGTTGGAGCGGTTTGTTGCTTATACAGATATCGCCGGACTAACAGTCCCCGCTGCCATTGTAGCCACTGAATCACGACTGTGGCATCCCCCTTTTCAGAAGGTTCTATTCGGAAGAACGGACCCCCTGCAGGCAGCTGCCATTTTTACTGTAAGCAAAGAAGCACCATTTTTCCTTTTATGACGTCGCTCTGTGTACAGCAAATCTGGCTACATTTGTCTGTGGTGGACTTCTGCCCATAATAATGGTTATGGTTCTGTTTGAGTAACCAGTATCAGAGCTTAATCAGCATTAATTGCCATTCAAGTAAAGGACAGTCAACATCCATTGAGCTCCCATACCCATTATTAGAGCTTTGTGACTCCATCTTAGAATGGTTGTTTTGAAGTGGGTTTTCTATAACTACCCTACACTGGAGTTACAGCATATGATGATGTTATTGGGTTCAGTAAAGCACCCTACTAGTAAGGATGATGCACTGAAGAAGAAGAAGAAAATCCAGGGTGGCTGTGGTGGAGGGGGGCTCGCCCCAGAGGTCTGAATATGGAACGTAGGCCCTGCAGAAAGTCATGCCCAACTTCCTGTGCTGATAGTCTGAGTGGGCCCCCCTTCCATGTCGGGCCACTCCACCGGTAGGGTGCAGGGGGATTGGAGGAGTCAGAGTAAGAAGGGAGGTTGAGAGAGATGGGGGGGGTGGGGAATTAGAGAAAGAAGCGAGAGAAGAGAAAAAGAATGAGAGCGGGGGATAGAGAGAGTGCAGGGGTAGGCACGGGATACTGACTGAATTTCCCATGGCAGTTTGTGAGTTTCAGGCATGCTGTGATGTTAGGTACCGGATTGCAGTGTTCTCGAAGTCAGGGCCTACAGGTAAAAAAGCCCCCTGTTTCCCACAAATGATTTAGGGTAATGTAACTTGGAGAGAAAAGATCGCCTATATTTTTCAGATCTGCGCTAAATTGTCTTGAAAAAGAGACCACATTTTCCCTGGTTTACAAACATATCACGAACATCTCGGCCAGGGAGCAATGCTGTCATTAACTGGAGTCAATAAGGACATTTGTTCTCTTTAATCAAGATAAATATAACCTGAGTTTTTCACGCAATTTGGAATTTAGGAAAAAGTTGAATCTGATGGACATAGGTATATTACAACATTATGTTACACCTCGTATGTCCACGGGTAAATACAATCAAACAAAGGACCTCTTCCAAGTTATTTTATTCAAACAATTAGATTCCAAGAAGATAGAACATTTGATACATCATTCACCACAAAATGTAACAAGATAAGGAAAGAATCAAATGATGTTCCTTATCTTCTGACCAAACGTGCTCTAACCTTAATACATATATATATATATATATGGCCTTTAACAGTGTTTTGATTAATTATTTTAATGTTTTTTGCATATTTATTATATGTCACTATTTTAGTTTTATTATTTAATTGCATTTAATAATATATATATATATATATATATATATATATATATATATGTTTACAGATGAGTAATTATATACTCTCACTGTCTAACAGTTAATTGTTCTTTTAATGCCTATTACACATATCAAAAACAAAATTAAAAACCGGGCGCTTCTTAAACTATAGTGAATAATGCTTAATCTATATAATATAGGTGACAATGATGTATAATTTGCAATTAGTATCACAAAATGTGATAAGTGACCTCCACCAATACAAAGTGAATAATAATAGTGATGTAAAATACAAAATGAAAAAGCAGCTCTACACCCTTTATGCGGACTGTCCAGGTCCAGGTAGATCTTGTGTAGGTTTCCAATTGAGCGGAGCGCTGTGTAACTCGTGAACATGAAAGAAAAAAATATATAATGGTGCAGATAGTACAACAATAGTGATCTAAAAAATATATAGTCTCTGCAATGGTTGTACTCACAAATGACAATGTCAAAAAAGACGTATCAGAGACCCTTCTCTCTCTGATAGGAGCCCTTTAATGGATGCCCCCTCAAAGTGGTTTCTTGATAGAAATTCAGGAAGCTTGTGATATATAGATGGTCAAATTTTCTCCCAAGGATGTATAAAAAGAAAAGAGAGAACGCACAATAGTATAGTACGGTCTAAAATTGTATTAGCAGCAATGAAAATATGTATGATACACTCACATTTCAAATTTGATATATGTTCGAGGGAGAGGACAGCTGTAGTTGGAGAGTGCCGGTATCTCCAGGAGCGGCGGAGCACTTCCGCATGCGTCACGTGTACCCGCGTCACGTCCTGTGACGTCTCAGGTCAGGGCGGAAGAAGCTGCCTGGTGTGTCCGTCTCCGTTGGTTTGCCAGCACCTGTCTCCAGTGTTCTCCCCAGCTCAGTCACCTCCCACAGCTAATCGATTCAACGCGTTTCGCTGTGGCTTCTTCAGGAATCGGAATAGTTAACCCCATAGGTCCTCCCTTATATATATAGTCCATAATCAGATACAGATGGCCAATCAGGGGGTCCAATACAACGGATGCCAATCAGTATGTAGCTTGTATAACATTGGCAAAGGAGGTGTCTTTCAGTTTTACAATACAATTATAAATATAAGCAGGCTATAATTTCTAATACAATCAAAACAATTCTAATAAAATCTAATACAGTCAAAAAAATCCTAATAAAATGTATTCATAATATAATATATAAATAGACAAATATAAAAAATGTTTAAAAAGCGACGCAAGAGGAGGTAGAAGTCTAAAGGGATGAGGAAGATAGACACAATTAGATACATATACATTGTAACATACTTATACACTTTAAAATAAAAGAACTGTATTAAGAACACTGTGTTAAAATCACTATAGTAAAAACACTATATTAAGAAGGCACCAATGTCTATGTCAACATTTAGACCCTTTGGATTGAGGGTCTGCATTTTGTGAATCCAAAAAGTTTCCCTTTTCGCTAGTGTATTTAATCTATTGCCCCCTCTCCAATGTACCGGGACATGTTCTATACCTTTAAAGGTTAAAAAATTTGGATTGGATTGGTGACATATACTAAAATGCTTAGAGACATTGTGTGTTAAAATACCCTTCTTAATATTTAAAAGATGCTCTAAAATCCGAACTTTAAGAGGCCTTGAGGTACGTCCTATGTATTGGATACCACAAGGACACTCTAAAACATAAATAACAAAATCAGTTTTGCAATTGATATACCCCTTTATTATTGAAAGGAAAAGAGCAGGGAATTCTGAATGAAGGAGAATTTAAATATCTCTGGAAAGAGAATGCGAAACTCCCGCTCTTCTACCTTCTCCCTAAAATACATAAGCATCCAGTAAACCCACCAGGCAGACCTATTATATCAGGTATAGAGTCATTAACAAGCAATCTATCACACTACATTGATTGTCATTTACAAAAATATGTCAGTTCACTTAAATCCTATATAAAAGATACCACAGATGTGATAAACATTTTAGAAAATATCCAATGGAGTGAGGAATATATTTTTGTAACAGCGGATGTCACCTCCCTTTATACTTCTATTGTACACAGTGACGGGTTAAAAGCTATTGACAGAATACTGAGAACAGATACCGAGATGAAAGATGAACAGATCAATTTTCTGCTTGAATCTATGACATTTATTTTGGAAAAAAACTACTTCTGGTATAATAACAGATATTATTTACAACAACAAGGAACTGCAATGGGGATAGGTTCGCACCAAGTTACTCTAACCTTTTTATGGGGGTCTGGGAGGACGATTATATTTGGTCCAACCAGAAATTTGGTGCGAACCTGGTCTCATGGAATTGTTTCATAGATGATATCCTGTTCATATGGAGAGGCAGTATAGAGGAACTTGAAGCTTTTTTCACATATATGGGAGAGAATACTCTGAATCTTAAATTTACCACTAATTGGAGTAAGGAAGAATTAGAGTTCCTGGACTTATCAATTTATGTTGAAAATAATATAGTAAAAACAAAAACCTTCTTCAAAAAGGTAGATAGCAACAATTTCATACTAGAAAGTAGCTGCCACAATCCAGAATGGATCCGTAATATCCCATATGGACAGTTGAGACGATTAAAAAGAAATTGTACAGATGAACAGATATACCGTGAACAATCAGAGGTCCTCTTAAATAAATTTAAAGAAAGAAAATATAACCCGAATACTATCAATAGAGCTGTCAATAGAGCGGATGATGTAGACCAGCGTTTCCCAAATGGTGGGTCGCGACTCGGCACCGGGCCATGGCACCAAAATTGCCGGGTCGCAGCGAGGCTGGCCGGGCGGTGTCTCCCGTCCACCGGCACCAAAATTGCCGGGTCGCAGCGAGGCTGGCTGCACGGTGTCTCCCATCCCCCGGCACCAAAATTGCCGGGTCGCAGCAAGGCTGGCCGCGCGGTGTCTCCCGTCCCCCGGCACCAAAATTGCCGGGTCGCAGCAAGGCTGGCCACGCGGTGTCTCCCGTTCCCCGGCACCAAAATTGCCGGGTCGCAGCGAGGCTGGCCGCACGATGTCTCCCGTCCCCCCCGCTCAAGTTAAAAAAATGGCGGCGATTCCCCCCGTGGTCCCGCGCGCATGCGCAGGGCAAGCAGGGCCCCCTTCCCTTCCTCCCCCCCGCTCCCAACGTGGGACAGAGGAGGAAGTACCAGCTCCTCTGCGGCCCGCACGTTACATGGGGGAGGGGGGAAGTACAAGCTCCTACTGCGGCCTGCTTCCCCCCGCGGCCAGCTTCCCGAGCTCACCTCCCATGGCATCCCCTCCGAGCCCATCTCCCATGCCCCCAAGCCCACCTCCCGTCCCGGGCAGCAGGGGATATCGGGGGCAGCAGGTGATATCGGGGGCAGCAGGGGAAAGCGTCCGGCGGCAAGGTAAGTCACCCCACCCAGTCACTGTCACCCAGTGACTCTCTCCCACCCAGTCACTGCCTCCCACCCAAGTGTCCCTGGCCCCCTCCCACCCACCCAAGTGTCCCTGGCCCCCTCCCACCCACCCAAGTGTCCCTGGCCCCCTCTCACCCACCGAAGTGTCCCTGGCCCCCTCTCACCCACCCAAGTGTCCATGGCCCCCTCCCACCCACCCAAGTGTCCCTGGCCCCCTCCCACCCACCCAAGTGTCCCTGGCACCCTCCCACCCACCCAAGTGTCCCTGGCCCCCTCCCACCCACCCAAGTGTCCCTGGCCCCCAAGTGTGTCCCTGGTCCCCTCCCACCCACCCAAGTGTCCCTGGCCAAAGTGTCCCTGACCCCCTCCCACCCACCCAAGTGTCCCTGACCCCGCCCACCCACCCAAGTGTCCCTGGCCCCCGCCCACCCACCCAAGTGTCCCTGGCCCCCTCCCACCCACCCAAGTGTCCCTGGCCCCCTCCCACCCACCCAGTCACCCACCCAGTCCCTGGCAACCCCTCCCACCCACCCACCCAGTCACCCACCCAGTCCCCCTCCCCCTCCCACCCATCCAGTCACCCACCCAGTCCCCCTCATGAGCCACCTAGTCACCCTCCCAGTCACCCACCCAGTCCTTTACCCACCCAGTCACCCACCCAGTCCCCCTCCCACCCACCCAGTCCCCCACCCACCCAGTCACCCACCCAGTCCCCCTCCACCCACCCAGTCACCCACCCAGTCCCCTAAGTCACCCACCCAGTCACCCACCCAATCGCCCACCCACCAACCCAGTCACCCACCCAGTCACCCACCCAGTCCCCCACCAAGTCCCCCTCCCACCCACCCAGTCACCCACCCAGTCCCCCTCCCACCCACCCAGTCACCCACCCACCCCCTGGCCCCCTCCTCCCAAGTCCCTGGCCCCCTCCTCCCAAAGTCCCTGGCCCCCTTCTCCCACCCAGTCCCTGGCCCCCTCCTAAGTCCCTGGCCCCCTCCAAACCCAGTCCCTGGCCCCCTCCTCCCACCCACCCACATCCGTCATTGCCTGTAATTCACTGTTTGTGTCTGTGTGCGTATAGGGGAGAGCGAGTGTGTGTGTATCTGTATCTGTGTGTGTGTGTGTATCAGTGTGTATGTATCTGTATCTGTGTGTGTGTGTGTGTGTGTGTGTATGTGTGTGTGTGTGTGTGTGTGTGTGTGTGTATCAGTGTGTGTGTATCAGTATCAATGTGTGTGTGTGTGTGTATCAGTATCAGTGTGTGTGTATCAGTATCAGTGTGTGTGTATCAGTGGCTGTGTGTGTGTGTGTGTGTGTGTGTGTGTGTGTGTGTGTGTGTGTGTGTGTGTGTATCAGTGGCTGTGTGTGTGTGTGTGTGTGTGTGTGTGTGTGTGTGTGTGTGTGTGTGTGTGTGTATCAGTGGCTGTGTGTGTTTATCAGTGGCTGTGTGTGTGTGTGTGTGTGTGTGTATATCAGTGTCTGTGTGTGTGTGTATCAGTGTGTGTGTGTGTGTGTGTGTGTGTGTGTGTGTGTGTGTGTGTGTGTGTGTGTGTGTGTGTGTGTGTGTGTGTGTGTGTGTGTATCAGTGTCTGTGTGTGTGTGTGTGTGTGTATCAGTGTCTGTGTGTGTGTATCAGTGTCTGTGTGTGTGTACCAGTGTCTGTGTGTGTGTATCAGTGTCTGTGTGTGTGTGTTTGTGTGTGTGTGTGTGTGTGTGTGTGTGTGTGTGTGTGTGTGTGTGTGTGTGTGTAGCAGTGTCTGTGTGTGTGTCTGTGTGTAGCAGTGTCTGTATCAGTGTGTGTGTGTAGCAGTGTCTCTGTGTGGCTGCGTGTGTGTCAGTGGCTGCGTGTGTGTCAGTGGCTGCGTGTGTGTATCAGTGCGTGTCTGTCAGTGGCTGCGTGTCTGTCAGTGGCTGCGTGTCTGTCAGTGGCTGCGTGTGTGTGTGTGTGTATCAGTGGCTGTGTGTGTGTGTGTGTTGTGTGTGAGTGTATCAGTGGCTGTGTGTGTGTGTGTGTCTGTGCAGGCCCTATAGGCCAGTATAGGCGATAACATTTTTAGTGGGTCACGAAGGAGAAGTTCAAAAATAACCGGGTCACGGGAAAAAAAAGTTTGGGAAACCCTGATGTAGACCGTAAAGAAATATTAAGTACAAAGGATAGAAATATAAGACAAAATATAAATTTTAATATGGCTTTTCTCACACAGTATAATAGAGAAGCATCACAAATTAGAAATATAATAGGAAAACACTGGCATATTCTACAAAATGACATAGTTTTAAAAGATCATATACCTGATAAACCTGTTGTCATTTTTAAAAAAGCTCCCAACCTTAAGAGCAAGCTGGCACCAACCACGGTTTTTAGAAAGAAAACTGAGGAGACAAGTACATGGCTGGATAAACCAAAAGGTTTTTTTGGTTGTTATACATGCAAAGCATGTATACATAAAGATAAAGATAAATTAAGTTTTAAATCTAATACTACTGGTGAAATTTTTTAAATTGAGGGGTATATCAATTGCAAAACTGATTTTGTTATTTATGTTTTAGAGTGTCCTTGTGGTCTCCAATACATAGGACGTACCTCAAGGCCTTTTAAAGTACGGATTTTAGAGCATCTTTTAAATATTAAGAAGGGTATTTTAACACACAATGTCTCTAAGCATTTTAGTATATGTCACCAATCCAATCCAAAATTTTTAACCTTTAAAGGTATAGAACATGTCCCGGTACATTGGAGAGGGGGCAATAGATTAAATACACTAGCGAAAAGGGAAACTTTTTGGATTCACAAAATGCAGACCCTCAATCCAAAGGGTCTAAATGTTGACATAGACATTGGTGCCTTCTTAATATAGTGTTTTTACTATAGTGATTTTAACACAGTGTTCTTAATACAGTTCTTTTATTTTAAAGTGTATAAGTATGTTACAATGTATATGTATCTAATTGTGTCTATCTTCCTCATCCCTTTAGACTTCTACCTCCTCTTGCGTCGTTTTTTAAACATTTTTTATATTTGTCTATTTATATATTATATTATGAATAAATTTTATTAGGATTTTTTTGACTGTATTAGATTTTATTAGAATTGTTTTGATTGTATTAGAAATTATAGCCTGCTTATATTTATAATTGTATTGTAAAACTGAAAGACACCTCTTTTGCCAATGTTATACAAGCTACATACTGATTGGCATCCGTTGTATTGGACCCCCTGATTGGCCATCTGTATCTGATTATGGACTATATATATAAGGGAGGACCTACTGCACCGACACACTTTATTCGAGCAAATACCCGGTATGTACCTGGCAGATACCTGGAATGCGCCGCTCCTCACCTCTGACAAGCCCCGTTGCATTTGCCTTCCCAGCCTGGGTTCATGCCTGGCTGATGGGCGGCTGATCTGTTAAATGAGGATGATTAGGATTTAATAGGCTGCAATGCTTCGCGTGTCTACCAGATGGCATAAATTCATGAATTGTAATGCAGTGTATATATATATACTGTGCAGTATTGCAGCCAGCGGGAATAAAATGCTTCAATCCCTGCCTGAAAAATAACTCAATGTACTCGGGCAGAAAACAGTCACAAACCTCAATACACCCGGGTATACCCGAATTCGTGGGACTAGCCAAGCTCGAATAAAGTGTGTCGCCAGTGTATGGGGTTAACTATTCCGATTCCTGAAGAAGCCACAGCGAAACGCGTTGAATCGATTAGCTGTGGGAGGTGACTGAGCTGGGGAGAACACTGGAGACAGGTGCTGGCAAACCAACGGAGACGGGCACACCAGGCAGCTTCTTCCGCCCTGACCTGAGACGTCACAGGACGTGACGCGGGTACACGTGACGCATGCGGAAGTGCTCCGCCGCTCCTGGAGATACCGGCACTCTCCAACTACAGCTGTCCTCTCCCTCGAACATATATCATATTTGAAATGTGAGAGTATCATACATATTTTTCATTGCTGCTAATACAATTTTAGACCGTACTATACTATTGTGCGTTCTCTCTTTTCTTTTTATACATCCTTGGGAGAAAATTTGACCATCTATATATCACAAGCTTCCTGAATTTCTATCAAGAAACCACTTTGAGGGGGCATCCATTAAAGGGCTCCTATCAGAGAGAGAAGGGTCTCTGATACGTCTTTTTTGACATTGTCATTTGTGAGTACAACCATTGCAGAGACTATATATTTTTTAGATCACTATTGTTGTACTATCTGCACCATTATATATTTTTTTCTTTCATGTTCACGAGTTACACAGCGCTCCGCTCAATTGGAAAACTACACTATTACACATATCACCTGATTATTGTAGCCAATTCGAAGTGACTGTAAAAAAGGCTCCCGTATAGGTGTCCTAAACTATCGCCTGATGAAGCACTGCATTGTGTGAAACGCGTCGCGGAGTTCTTCCAGTGCACTCTAAGGGATCCAGACTGTCAGCTGTATAGCCCCAGCCTCCCCACAGAGACTTGAGCCAATTCCATCTGGCTCGTTTGATGTGGCATGTGTGCTGACGATACAGAGTATAGGCGATTGTGGTGGACTACTAAACACGGGTCCTGCGAGAAGCCACAACCCGGAAGTGCCGTCTGTGGTTTGTAGAGCCAGTTGGTCCCAGCGCGCGGGACTGATCTGTGAGCCTCAACAGCCACATCCCCTGCGCCTAACATCTGACTGGACTTGAAACCCATGTACTGGCCTCTACTGGACTTACTACATTTTATATGTAAGTTTTTATTGTTATTACTTTGTTTGTGAATTACATTACCTTGACCCTTGGTGCGCTTCTGTGTTTATCTTTGCATTGTTGCCCGGCGTTGGAGTCTTCCCACGGCGGTTATCGGTGAAGGAGGGGCGCCTTCATACCACAGCAGCAGCAAGAGGGGAGAGCAGATCTATTTCAAGATTCTTTTTAGGAAGCATGAGCGCGGTTTGACTTTTCATACATTTACATTAGTAAAAATCTCTCCAACACCCCACTAATGTCACTATAGCTGATGTTTAGCGTAAAATGCAATCAATATGATGGATTTGTCATCATTCATTTTGAGACATGTACCTATAAAAACAATGCAGATTAAACCAGTCCAGGTATTTGTCCGGGATAGTCACATAGACTGTGGTGGCAAAGAAAAAGATCACAATAGCAGGAAAGAGTGTAGTAAGTGGTCACTAGGCACATGTCTGGCAACAGAACTATTAACACAGCGAGGTAACAATAGGGACGGAGCAGAGATGTACAGTAGTCAGGCACAGGATAGGTGGCTTACAACAGGACAGGTCAAACAAGGCAAGCGGATTAGGTACTTATCAGATATGGGATGAGGCAGAGACATCGTCAGAAAGGTGAGTGACATCAGCAGGCCATGTTACAACAGCAGGATAGCAGCACAGTCAGGATCTGGTCTGTACTCACAGCTCGTTGGGGTTCAGTGAGATAGCTAAGGTTGTATTTCTGGCTAAACCTACTGTAGGACCGGCTTAATACTAATTTATAAACTCTTGTAATTTTTATTTTCAAGATTACAGTCATGCAAAAACGTTCAGCTGCTTTTTAGTGGTGAATAGCATTTTGTGGGTGATATCCAGAATAAACAATGAAAAAGGTGAAGCGTTTTAAAGTCTGTGTGAGTAGTGTATAATCTTGCAGGTAATATCCAGAATAAAAACATGGATAATGTGTAGCTAGTAGTGAGTACAAGCTCTTCATGAGCAGTGTAGTGCTGACACCATTTCGTCTGCAATAAAGAAAAGCATCATCTCTAATTAAATTGTACATCTTTTTGATTTGTGAGTGTCGTGGAGAACCGATTATTCTGGTACAAGGATCCATCACAGACCTTAATATTTATCCCGTAATGTTTATTTCTTACACTCTACTGTAATTTGTCACTCAGGTACCTGTGAGATAATCTTAGCTTGTTGTGGATAAATAAATATTTATACATCTGTATTTGTACGTGTAATTTGCAGACTATGTTAGTATAAAAATGGAAGCTTCTGTATTGTTGACTTGCATATTTTAGTTAAATGCTAAATACCAAATGTTTTCAATGTCTTAACAAGTCCTTAAATTCTAAATGTTTGTAATCTGTGAATAATACCATTTACATGTAAAGATAGGAGTTATGTTTAGTAATTTACATGTTACATCATCTCAATAAGTAAATGTTATGGCTGCCCTAAAATTTCTTTGAGAAGATCACATGTTTTATTGTGAATGACTTCACGAAGCTTTCTTATGCGTCGGACACTTGATAAACCGACAAAGCTATGGGGCTGTAATATGGCCATGCCATTGTGAACATCACCCATAATGATTAGTTGACCGTTTATTGAAGTTATGTTGGGACATGGACAACTCCAGTCCATATTAAGAAGTGTTATCTCAAGAGGCTCTTTTCCTAAAAAGTTAAGTCCCATTTTTTCATCTTTCAGAATTTCTTCAAAGGAGACTAGAGCATGTCCAGAGTCCGGGTCTTGTGTCAATTCAGTTATGCGACCAAGAATGACAAAATCACTTCTACAGAAACTTGTTACCAACTTTTGTCGAGGTTTGCAGACTTTGCACTTTTGATTCTTGGGGAAGGGACACATATCTTCACAGATTTCCTTACTTTCAAAATTGTTTTCATTTCCACCACATCCCCCATAAATGAAAGACTGGCATTGATTCATCAGTTTGTTGTATGCCCATCTTGGTTCATATGCTTTGCATGGACCCTGTAGAGCTGGAGAATTACAAATGTTGACAGGTCCATTCATGCATGTTAACATGCATGACTCATATGTTTCAAAGTGGTTTAAATTACTATTACAGTTTCCATAGATAAATATGAAGCAATTATTTTTCTTTGCGTCAAAATACCATCTCATTTGTTCTTCCCCACAATCTTCGCTGTCTGGTGATTTCAAGCACTCGTCTGTTGGAAAAATTGTTTTGTTGTGAGTTTCTTTTGCTGGTACCTCTTTAACAGATAAAGGGAAGTTTACCTTGATCAACCCCCCTGCATTTTTGGCAGTGCATGTGTATATTCCTGCATCTTGCAATTGTGTATTATAGATCACTAATTGGGCAATATTGGTAACCACAATGTTCCCTACAACATGATTTGGGCGCATAATAAAATTTTCCTTTCCATTTACCTGTTTTTCCCAAGTTATGTCTGGTTTGGGTTTTCCTGTTACTTCGCAAAGAAAGCTTACCGTTTCCCCTACATGGACTGACTTGTAAATGGGGTTGTTAACTAATGTGGGTGGTATTACATTTATTATAGTAGTTTCATGAGGAGCCATGGTAGGGTTAGCTGTTGTCTCTGAAGGAATAGGACTTGTGTTAGGCCAGGTCAAGTGATATTTGCAAGTAACTACAGCTAGCATAATCCCCTTAGTGCAAGCTTCAGCATCCATAAAGCACTTGTTATAATAGGTAAGTCCATCAGATGCACAAGTAAAACTGGGTTCCTTCTCACATCTATCTTTGCATTTACATATGGGTTGTCCATCCCAAATGTCACATTCAGAACCTTGCTGTGTACACATGAAGAGATCACAGGTAGCCTCCTTTGGCATACCCACTGGACCTTTTTTTCCTTTGACATCCATGTATCTAGCAGCCACACAACTCCTTGTTCCACAGACGTTAGGGCAACATTTTTCATAGGTTTCACATCCCTAACAAACAAAAACAAATCATTGTTAGACATTAAAGTCAAAATCATTCTCTATCTATCTATCTATCTATCTATCTATCTATCTATCTATCTATCTATCTATCTATATATATATCATATATGTAGCACACTTTCCCCCACCCCCTGGGAGATATGGTGGCTACGGTATGTGTGGTGCCTTACCTGCGGCTCACAGGAGGCCTGAACCTCCGCTGCTGGGAGCCAGGGGTATGTATACCTGATCCGACATAGTAACAGTGCCTCCACCTGCGTGGGATCCTAACAGTGTGGGATAACCCCGTGCAGGACCATATAAGAAATACACCCTGCTATGATTTAACAAGTTTACTGAACACATGCAATAATAATGATCACACAGAACCACTCGGGCCTCGCAGGGCCGTACCTCCTCAATGTCCTCCAACCAATGTCCACACCTGATGGGTTATACTCCCAATGTACTGAGGGGCCCTTGGGCACCCAACCACCCTGGTGTCCGCAAGTAGCAACCCACCCAAATGTTTGAGACAGCACTGCCCCACTAATGTGTAAAGTTGGAGCACTTGGAGTACCAGCCCAGGTGCTCCTGCACCCGGGTCTGGCCAGAAGAAGAAACGGATCCACTGATCCCAGCGATGGTAGCATAGCCTCCACCTCCACGTTGGTTGGTATCCTGTGTGGATGGTGCCACCATGAAGAATGTCTCTTATAGGTAGCTGCTGGTCTCGTCCCAGAACAACGTAGGCCAGGATGCAGCCGCGTCCCGGCTGTGTCCCTATGCTGGTTCTACAAGGCAGTATCCCTAACTGATGGGCCTGTCCCAAGCTGTAGTGAGTCTGGGCCTACCTGGGGCCTAAGGGGATCTCTGGCCTAGTGTAGAGTCACTGACACCCTGCACATGCACACCGTACCCTTCTGGTGTCATAGCTCTGACAGGCATGACTTCAGCACGCAAAAATGTATCTATCTCCCCCTGCAGAGGAAGCTGCAGCCCTATTGGCTGTTGCATGGCATGTGACTGCAGCCCCTGGAGCTGCTGGGGGTTGTAGTTCCCCATGTGGAGTCTATTTCCCTAATGGCTGTCGCTACTGCTGCTCTGCGCATGCGCGCGCAATTCAAGATGGCAGCCCCCGCTTGTCGAGTGGGCCGTAAACTCCCAGTGACCGGCTTTCCTCTCCAGCCGCCACCGCAACCTCCCTGACTGACAACAAGGTCCCCCGCTGTAGCGGAGGTAAACGAGGGCCCCGGGAAACTTGGGGAAAGACCCTGCTATACTCTCCCTCTGGTGAAACCCCAATGCCCCGCTTGGGAATGACATAATACAACCTTTAACAGACAATATACAATTAAAATGCATACGTGTATATACAATATTACCACATGTCATAACTCTACATGAGGTTACACATTTGAGTAAACATGACAATGATGGAGTGTATCTTACTCAGAGACCACTGCTGAGCCTGATAGTGGGGTGCCCCAATTGTATCATAGGTTACCCAAGTTGGAGGGTACCTAGCAAGTTGGCGTCGGCGAAGCCCTTCTTCCACTCCCTCTGGGGAGTAATGTACATAGTACTGAGGCTCAGCCTCTCCATTGGGGAAACTAGTGTCCCTGAAAAGTGTCCCCACTGTAGCTGAGGTAAACGAGGGGACCACGGAAAGACCCTGATATATATTATATTTGGTCTCCATTCTTTATTCGCTCTCTTTCTTTCCTTTCTCTTGTGTCATTATACAACTATTAAATAAACATTCCAATTTTTGGGTTAGATATTATCCATTTTGGAGATAATTATTATGTTTCCCTTGTCCTTTTCTATCTTTCACATGATTTATTTGCGGTACACTAGTCCATTAGAAGGGACATAATTAGTGTGTGTATATATATTTATATATATATATATATATATATATAATATATATATATAAAATCAAAAAATAAATAGATGTTACCGTTCTGTTGGCTAACGAAATGCTTTTATTTGTGCGAGCTTTCGAGATACACTGATCTCTTCTTACAATGAATTGTAACATCGCCGGAAGAAGAGATCAGTGTATCTGAAAGCTCGCACAAATAAAAGCATTTCGTTAGCCACAGAACGGTAACATCTATTTATTTTTGATTATTGAAGCTCGGCTAACACGGTACTGATACCTCTACATGTATATATATATATATATAAACTTTCTGTTCATAAATTTTCTGTCCACAAAGATTCCAAGATCTCTCTCAAATTGGTGGATATATAATCCCAATATTAAATAAATACCAGCATAAACTTGTTTTATTAATCACTAGCTGAGAGACCCGGCGTTGCCCGTGAGTTAAATTTCCCGCTAGGAAAGGGGGGGAGGGGGGGAAGGGGGAAAAGGGGGGGGGGGACAGTGGACAGGAGGGGGGGAACAGTGGAGGGGGGTGGACAGTGGACAGGAGGGTGGGGGGGCAGTGGTGACAGGAGGGGGGGGGAGACAGTGGACAGGAGGGGGGGGAGACAGTGGACAGAAGGGGGGGAGACAGTGGACAGGAGGGGGGGGAGACAGTGGACAGGAGGGGGGGAAGACAGTGGACAGGAGGGGGGGGACAGTGGACAGGAGGGGGGGGAGACAGTGGACAGGAGGGGACAGGACAGTGGACAGGAGGGGACAGTGGACAGGAGGGGACGGGACAGTGGACAGGAGGGGACGGGACAGTGGACAGGAGGGGATGGGACAGTGGACAGGAGGGGACGGGACAGTGGACAGGAGGGGACGGGGACAGTGGACAGGAGGAGACGGGGACAGTGGACAGGAGGGGATGGGACAGGGGACAGTGGACAGGAGGGGACGGGGACAGTGACAGGAGGGGACGGGGACAGTGGACAGGAGGGGACGGGACAGTGGACAGGAGGGGACGGGACAGTGGAGAGGAGGGGACGGGACAGTGGAGGAGGAGGGGACGGGACAGTGGAGAGGAGGGGGGTGACAGTGGACAGGAGAGGGGTGACAGTGGACAGGAGGGGGGGTGACAGTGGACAGGAGGGGGGGGGATAGTGGACAGGAGGGGGAGTGGACAGTGGACAGGAGGGGGAGGGGACAGTGGACAGGAGGGGGTGAAAGTGAACAGGAGGGGGGGGGACTGTGGACAGGAGGGGGGGGGGACAGTGGACAGGAGGGGGGGTCCAGTGGACAGGAGGGGGGGTGGGTTGCTTAAAATTTCTGGGTCCCTCCTCTCCACTCCCCCTGTATGTTTCTTGGCTCCCCCCTCTCTCTACGCTCCTGACCCCCCCCCCCCCCCCGTAGCTCCGGTCCCCACCCTACAGTGCCTGACACACACACAGTGTCCCACACAGTGTCACATACACACACACACACAGTGTCACAAACACACACACACACAGTGTCCCACACACACACAGTGTCCCACACACACACAGTGTCACACACACACACACACACAGTGTCACACACACACACACACACAACAGTGTCTCACACAGTGTCACACACACACAGTGTCACACACACACAGTGTCACACACACACACACACAGTGTCACACACACACACACACAGTGTCACACACACACACAGTGTCACACACACACACACAGTGTCACACACACACACACACACACAGTGTCACACACACACACACACACACACACACACACACACACACACACACAGTGACACACACACACACACCACAGTGACACACACACACACACACCACACACACACAGTGACACACACACACACGTCACCTCTCGTTCTGTCCACCGCCATCTTAGTTACTCCGCGAGGGAGGAAGGGGGTCCTTCCGGCCGCCGCCATCTTAGGTGCCGCGTGTCAGCTACCTGTCCCCCCACCGGGGAGGGGGGAGGTGAGTGGAGCATCGGGGGGGGGAGGTGAGTGGAGCATCGGGTGGGGGGAGGTGAGTGGAGCATCGGGGGGGAGGTGAGTGGAGCATCGGGGGGGAGTGAGTGGAGCATCGGGGGGGAGGTGAGTGGAGCATCGGGGGGGAGGTGAGTGGAGCATCGGGGGGAGGTGAGTGGAGCATCGGGGGGAGGTGAGTGGAGCATCGGGGGGAGGTGAGTGGAGCATCGGGGGGGAGGTGAGTGGAGCATCGGGGGGGAGGTGAGTGTGGAACATCGGGGGGAGGTGAGTGGAGCATCGGGGAGGGAGGGGTGGAAGGTGAGTGGAGCATCGAGGAGGGAGGGGGGAAGGTGACTGGAGCATCGGGGAGGGAGGGAGGGGGGGAAGGTGAGTGGAGCATCGGGGAGGGAGGGGGGGAAGGTGAGTGGAGCATTGGGGAGGGAGGGGGGAAGGTGAGTGGAGCATTGGGGAGGGGGGGAGGTGAGTGGAGCATGGGGGGGGTGAGTGGAGCATCAGGGAGGGAGGGGGAAGGTGAGTGGAGCATCAGGGAGGGAGGGGGGAGGTGAGTGGAGCAATTGGGGAGGGAGGGGGGGAGGTGAGTGGAGCATCGGGGGGAGGTGAGTGGAGCATCGGGGAGGGGGGGGAGGGTGAGTGGGAGCATCGGGGAGGGAGGGGGGAGGTGAGTGGAACATCGGGAAGGGAGGGGGGAGGTGAGTGGAGCATCGGGAGGGGGGGAGGTGAGTGGAGCATCGGGGAGGGAGGGGGGGAGGTGAGTGGAGCATCGGGGAGGGAGGGGGGGAGGTGAGTGGAGCATGGGGGGGAGGTGAGTGGAGTATCGGGGAGGGGGGTGAGTGGAGCATCAGGGAGTGTGTGTGTGTGTTGGGCCCGTCCACTCCGCTCAGGCCAATGAGAGCTGTGCGGGGGCGGGCGGCCCATGGGAGCAATCTCATTGGCCTGGCCCAAGGTCCAATGAGATTGCCACTAGGGACACAGGGAGGGACACAGGGAGACACATACAGACACGGACACATAGGACACTTTCAGATATATATAGTAAGATTCCATTTATCATATAAGATTTACTTCAAACTTTATTCATATATATTCACTATAAAACTATAAAACAATGTGTGATTTTAGGGAAGAAATGAAATATATTTGAAATTATAATATATGATAAAAATTAATTGTGTATATCAAACTAATTTCCATAAATCAAACAAATTATGATATATATATATATATATATATATCATAATTTGTTTGATTTATGGAAATTAGTTTGATATACACAATTAATTTTTATCATATATTATAATTTCAAATATATTTCATTTCTTCCCTAAAATCACACATTGTTTTATTATTCATAGTATTATGATGTGTAATTAATTACATCAAGCTTTGAAACTTATTTCATTTACATCCATATAAAATATTGTGTTTTAGTTAGTCATTTATTTAATCTGTTCATAAATATTATTATCCTTGGCATTTCTATTACGGTTATGAAGAAGATTCATTGATATATGATTATTTAGATAGGTTTATACTGATGTATTATAGATCTATTGCAATTAATTCATTTGCTATCAAATATATATGAGATCAGTAGCATCAGTCATATAGGTTAAGTTTTAATGTCTAGTAATGATTAACAATGTTAAATAGATCAATGTTACACTTGATGTATGGTATATCTTATACTTCCTTACAGCCATTTGTGATATATGATATAGTCCATTATTTTTACCTCTAATTATTGATGTTCTTTTAGTAATATGCTTAATGTTAACTTGTTACCATATATTAGCATCCAGCACAGATGACCTAAATCAATTATCAAAACCATTTAGGGTTTGTAATTGTTCAATTGGACTGAGGCATTATAAATAGTAAGCCATTACAATGATAGTCCATCCCCTGATGAAATCCGCCGAGTCGGAAGAAACGCGTAGGGTCACGTGGTTAATGAACTACGGTGGTGGAGCAGTCCAGAGGCCTAACACAGACACCAGCAAAGAAGTTCCCTGAAATCTCATCCAAGACGAGCCGTGCTGAATAGGAACTGCAGGCTGCTCATTCGGGTTGCCGGAGAGACGCTGAGACGGTAACACCAGCAGCAGTGAAGACTTGTGGTTCGCACAGCTAGATGGAACGGAAGGAACTTGCTACAGTCTGATATTCGTTTGGTGCATGGGCTTGTCCTATACAACGCTTTTATTATACTGGCAAAGTGTGAGTGTGCATTTGTCTTTGTTCGTGGTTAATTAAACCTTTATTATTGGATTTTACACATGGATCGGGTGCTTTTCCTTTCTCTTTTTTTCTAATAGGTATCGTTTGGGAGGTTGTTGACCCCAAGGAAGAAGCTGCCTGGACCACAATTTTCCTTTAAGGTTTTTTATTACAGTTACAGGACATTTTAATTTACATTGTTCATTTGGACTATTGTTTTTTGAACATTTAATTTTTGACGATTTATATTTTTTTTAATTTTTATTATTTTTATGTAATCATTTTTTGTATTTTTTCATTGCACATTTTTTCACTATTTTACAATACACATGTTATATTTATCTCCATCATCCCGGTTCATACCACATTATATATAACTATACATAGTTTGTTTATAGGCATCTGTGCTGGGTGTGGCATTTTGTCAATCAGTTTCAGAGTTGCAGCAATTTAGGTGTATGCTATCACGAGCGCTGTCTATTAATTTTTTTTTTATATATATATATATATACACACACACAGTTGTGTGAAATTAGCAGGTCTAAAAATTAGGTAAATACAACCTCAGATGAACAACAACACATGACATATTACACCGTGTCATGATTTATTTAACAAAAATAAAGCCAAAATGGAAAAGCCATGTGTGAAAAACTAAGTACACCCTTCCTGCTTCCATAGGAATTAAGATGCTAAGTAGCAGACAGGTGCTGCTAATCAAATGCCATTGATTAATTGATCATCAGCAAGTGTGACCACCTCTACAAAAAACGAAGTTTTAGCAGTTTGCTGGTCTGGAGCATTAAGGTGTGTGTTAACACAATGCCAAGGAGGAAAGACATCAGTAATGATCTTAGAGAAGCAATTGTTGGTGCCCATCAATCTGGGAAGGGTTATAAGGCCATTTCAGTGGTCGACAAATCACCCAAAAATCTACATGCCTAACCAAAAAATCTACTCGCCACTTAGCTCTGCCCCAGCCCCGCCCACAGCCCACCCTTAGCCCCGCCCCAGCCCTGCTTTTAAAAAAAGAAATTGAATAAATTCCTAGTAACAACAACATTTGTTTTTGACATAACAGTTTATTTATTGTATTACATTTATACGTTACTACAATTAGTCCTTGTTACGTGTGTGTGTGTGTGTGTGTGTGTGTGTGTGTGTGTGTGTGTGTGTGTGTGTGTGTGTGTGTGTGTGTGTGTGTGTGTGTGTGTGTGTGTGTGTGTGTGTGTGTGTGTGTGTGTGTGTGTGTGTGTGTGTGTCGGATCTAGAAAAAAAAGCCAGCTGTGAATGACTAGTTTCCTGAACTCCTTAACCAGTGCCTGGACGCCCCCGCTTCACAATATCTAAAGCAGCAATCCCGCCTGGGATCTTACCTGATCCGCAGTCCCTCAATGTCCAGCTACCCTCATTCCCGCAATGTCATACATTGGAGGGGATGTGTTCCCTACCTGTCTTCTGGGTTGGGGGGGATTCCGATGTTTCCTGTGTGAAGCTCGAGAGTTAGATCTGGAAGAAAGCAGTATAGGTTATTTTGGTGTAGGTATAGGGCAGTTAAGATATACAGGGTAATTAAGATATCCAGATTCAGAGTGTGAGAGAGTGAGGGTGACAGAGAGAGAGTGTGGGTATGACAGAGAGAAAGAGAGTGTGGGTGACAGAGATAGAGGCAGAGACAAGAGAGAGAGGCAGAGACAGAGGCAGGGAGAGGGTGACAGAGAGAGAGTGTGGGTGTGACAGAGAGAAAGAGAGTGTGGGTGACAGAGATAGAGGCAGAGACAGAGAGAGAGGCAGAGACAGAGGCAGGGAGAGGGTGACAGAGGGTGGGTGATTGGGTGGGTGGGTGTATTCAATGTATTCACTCATACACACAAACTCTCAGACACACACACTCAAAGACACACACACACAGACAGACACAGACACAGACACACACACACACAGGAGACAAGGGATGTCACACATGAGAAGTACTGAGGGTTTGATCTCCCCGGGGGCCCCGCTGTAATTACCTGCCCGGGGCTCTCTTCTCTCCCCTTGTCCTCCTCGGCAGCAGCACTTCCATCTGCGTCTCCCTGTGATGCGAGTGCCCCTCCCTCCCTCCCCCCCCCCCCCCGAGTGCTGCTCTATCAATGCTACTGGGGGAGCTTCTAAGAGGGATGCATGAGCGGAGGCTGCCATGACTGACGGGCGCGACAGGGGAGGAGGAAAAGCGCTGCTCAGAGAGGCGGGGGGAGGGAAAGCACTGCTCGGGGAGGCGGGGGGAGGGAAAGCGCTGCTCAGGGAGGCGGGGGGAGGGAAAGCGCTGCTCAGGGAGGCAGGGGGAGGGAAAGCGCTGCTCAGGGAGGCGGGGGGAGGGAAAGCACTGCTCAGGGAGGCGGGGGGAGGGAAAGCGCTGCTCAGGGAGGTGGGGGGAGGGAAAGCGCTGCTCAGAGAGGTGGGGGGAGGGAAAGCGCTGCTCAGGGAGGCGGGGGGAGGGAAAGCGCTGCTCAGGGAGGTGGGGGGAGGGAAAGCACTGCTCAGGGAGGCGGGGGGAGGGAAAGCGCTGCTCAGGGAGGCGGGGGGAGGGAAAGCGCTGCTCAGGGAGGCGGGGGGAGGGAAAGCGCTGCTCAGGGAGGTGGGGGGAGGGAAAGCGCTGCTCAGGGAGGCGGGGGGAGGGAAAGCGCTGCTCAGAGAGGTGGGGGAGGGAAAGCGCTGCTCAGGGAGGCGGGGGAGGGAAAGCGCTGCTCAGGGAGGTGGGGGGAGGGAAAGCGCTGCTCAGGGAGGTGGGGGGAGGGAAAGCGCTGCTCAGAGAGGTGGGGGGAGGGAAAGCGCTGCTCAGGGAGGTGGGGGGAGGGAAAGCGCTGCTCAGAGAGGTGGGGGGAGGGAAAGCGCTGCTCAGGGAGGTGGGGGAGGGAAAGCGCTGCTCAGGGAGGCGGGGGGAGGGAAAGCGCTGCTCAGGGAGGTGGGGGGAGGGAAAGCGCTGCTCAGAGAGGCGGGGGAGGGAAAGCGCTGCTCAGGGAGGCGGGGGGAGGGAAAGCGCTGCTCAGAGAGGTGGGGGAGGGAAAGCGCTGCTCAGAGGCGGGGGGAGGGAAAGCGCTGCTCAGGGAGTTGGTGGCGGGGTAATCTCCCGCAGCAACATGAACGCGCCTCCTTTTTTTTTTTTTTCCATCCTTCAGCGCGAGCGGGGGAAATTAAACAGCAGCACGTGCGCTTCTTGGGCCAATCGCCAAGAGGGCAATTTCAGGTCACCCCCGGCGACTGGGTTTGTCGAACACTGGCCATTTCCAAACAATTTAAAGACCATCATTCTACAATGAAAAAGATTATTCAAAAGTGGAAAACATTCAAGACAGTTGCCATCTTCCCAGGAGTGGACGTCCCAGCAAATTCACCCCAAGGGCAGACCGTGCAATGCTCAGAGAAATTGCAAAAAACCCAAGAGTTACATCTCAGACGCTACAGCATGCCTGCTCAACTCCAGTCCTTGAGGGCCGCAAACAGGCCAGGTTTTCAGGATATCCCTAAATCAGCACAGCTGGCTCAATTAGTGGTTCAGTCATAACTGAGCCACTAATTGAGCCAGCTGTGCTGAAGTAGGGATTTCCTAAAAACCTGGCCTGTTTGCGGCCCTCGAGGACTGGAGTTGTGCAGGCCTGCTCTACAGGCCTCAGTTAGCATGTTAAATGTTAAAGTTCATGACAGTACAATTAGAAAAAGACTGAACAAGTATGGTTTGTTTGGAAGGGTTGCCAAGAGAAAGCCTCTTCTCTCTAAAAAGAACATGGAAGCACGGCTTAGGTTTGCAAAGTTGATCTGAACAAACCACAAGACTTCTGGAACAATGTCCTTTGGACAGACGAGACCAAAGTGGAGATGTTTGTCCATAATGCTCAGCGCCACGTTTGGCAAAAACCAAACACAGCATATCAGCTCAGCACAAACACCTCATACCAACTGTCAAGTTGGTGGAGGGGTGATGATTTGGGCTTGTTTTGCAGCCACAGGACCTGGGAACCTTGCAGGCATTGAGTCGACCATGAACTCCTCTGTATACCAAAGTATTCTAGAGTCAAATGTGAGGCCATCTGTCCGACAGCTAAAGCTTGGCCGAAATTGGGTCATGCAACAGGGCAATGATCCCAAGCACACCAGCAAATCTACAATAGAATGACAGAAATAGAAAGGAAATCAAGGTGTTGCAATGGCCCAGTCAAAGTCCAGACCTCAACCTGATTGAAATGCTGTGGCTGGACCTTAAGAGAGCTGTGCATAAATAAATGCACACAAACCTCAATGAACTGAAGCAACGTTGTAAAGAAGAGTGGGACAAAATTCCTCCACAACGATGTGAGAGACTGATAAAGTCATACAGAAAATGATTACTTCAAGTTATTGCTGCTAACGGTGGTTCTACAAGCTATTGAATCATAAGATGTACTTAGTTTTTCACACATGGCTTCTCCATTTTGGCTTTATTTTTGTTAAATAAATCATGACACGGTGTAATATGTCATGTGTTGTTGTTCATCTGAGGTTGTATTTACCTAATTTTAAGACCTGCTAAGGAACAGATGATTGTTATTATGTCCTGATATGTAAAACCATAGAATTCATTTTTCACACCATGTGTATATATATATACTAGCTGATATACCCGGCGTTGCCCGGGCGTGGAAGGGCAGGGGGCATGGAATGGAAGGGTGGGGGGGGAGGGGCGTCAAAGGGCGGGAGGGGGCTAAGGGGCGTGGAAGGGCGGGGAGGGCAAAGGGCAGGGAGGGGCAGGGGGGCAAAGGGCAGGAAGGGGCAGGGGGGCAAAGGGCAGGGAGGGGCGTGCAAAGGGCAGGGAGGGGCGGGGGGCAAAGGGCAGGGAGGCAAAGGGCAGGGAGGGGCGGGGGGGCAAAGGGCAGGGAGGGGCGGGGGGGCAAAGGGCAGGGAGGGGCGGGGGGCAAAGGGCAGGGAGGGGCAGGGGGGAGTAAAGGGCAGGGAGGGGCAGTGGGGGGCAAAGGGCAGGGAGGGGCAGGGGGGCAAAGGGCAGGGAGAAGCGGGGGGGCAAAGGGCAGGGAGGGGCGGGGGGAAAAGGGCAGGGAGGGGCGGGGGGGGGCAAAGGGCAGGGAGGGGCGGGGGGGCAAAGGGCAGGGAGGGGCGGGGGGGCAAAGGGCAGGGAAGGGCGGGGGGCAAAGGGCAGGGAAGGGTGGGGGGGGCAAAGGGCAGGGAAGGGCGGGGGGGCAAAGGGCAGGGAAGGGCGGGGGGGCAAAGGGCAGGGAGGGGGGGCAAAGGGCAGGGAGGGGGGGCCAAAGGGCAGGGAGGGGGGGCCAAAGGGCAGGGAGGGGGGGGGTCCAAAGGGCAGGGAGGGGGGGGGGCAAAGGGCAGGGAGGGAGGGGGGAGGGGGGCAAAGGGCAGGGGGGGGGCAAAGGGCAGGGAGGGGGGGCCAAAGGGCAGGGAGGGGGGGGCAAAGGGCAGGAAGGGGGGGAGGTCCAAAGGGATGGGGGGGGTCCAAAGGGCAGGGAGGGGGGGGACAAAGGGCAGGGAGAGGGGGGGCCAAAGGGCAAGGAGGGGGGGGTCCAAAGGGCAGAGAGGGGGGGTCCAAAGGGCAGGGGGACAAAGGGCAGAGAGGGAGGGGGGCAAAGGTCAGGAGGGCAAGAGGGCAGGGGGGTAAGAGGGCAGGGGGGGCAAGAGTGCAGGGAGCAAGAGGCCAAAGAGCAGGGGGGCAAAGGGCAGGGTGGCAAAGGGCAGGGAGGCAAAGGGCAGGGAGGCAAAGGGCAGGGGGCAAAGGGGAAAGGGGCAGGGGGAGGGAGGGCAGGGGGGAAAAGGGCAGAGGGCAAAGGGCAGAGGAGGGAGGGCAGGGGGAGGGAGGGAGGGCAGGGGTAGGGAGGGCAGGGGGAGGGAGGGCAGGGGGCAAAGGGCAGGGGGCGGGAGGGCAGGGGGCAAGGGCAGGGGGAGGGAGGGCAAGGGGAGGGAGGGAGGGCAGGGGGCAAAGGGCATTGGGAGGGAGGGCAGGGGGGCAAAGGGCATTGGGAGGGAGGGCAGGGGGGGCAAAGGGCATTGGGAGGGAGGGCAGGGGGGCAAAGGGCATTGGGAGGGAGGGCAGGGGGGCAAAGGGCAGGGGGAGGGAGGGCAGGGGGGCAAAGGGCAGGGGGAGGGAGGGCAGGGGGCAAAGTGCAGGGGGAGGGAGGGCAGGGGGGGCAAAGGGCAGGGAGGGCAGGGGGGGCAAAGGGCAGGGAGGGCAGGGGGGGCAAAGGGCAGGGGGAGGGAGGGCAGTGGGGGCAAAGGGCAGGAGGGCAGGGGGGGCAAAGGGCAGGGGGGGCAAAGGGCAGGGGGGGCAGGGGGGGCAAAGGGAGTCAGGGACGCGTTAAATATATATATACTAGCTGAGAGACCCGGCGTTGCCCGTGAGTTAAATTTCCCGCTAGGAGGGGGAGAGCGGACGGGAGGGCGGACGGGAGGGCGGACGGGAGGGTGGACGGGAGGGCGGACGGGAGGGTGGACGGAGAGCGGAGGGGAGGAGGGGGGGGAGAGCGGAGGGGAGGAGGGGGGAGAGCGGAGGGGAGGAGGGGGGGGAGAGCGGAGGGGAGGAGGGGGGGGAGAGCGGAGGGGAGGAGGGGGGGAGAGCGGAGGGGAGGAGGGGGGGGGAGAGTGGAGGAGGGGGGGGGAGAGCGGAGGAGGGGGGGAGAGCGGAAAAGGGGGGGGGAGAGTGGAGGAGGGGGGAGAGCGGAGGAGGGGGGGAGAGCGGAGGGGAGGAGGGGGGGAGAGCAGAGGGGAGGAGGGGGGATAGCGGGGGGGGAGAGCGGAGGGGAGGGGAGAGCGGAGGGGAGGAGGGGGGGAGAGCAGAGGGGAGGAGGGGGGAGTGCGGAGGAGGGAGGGGAGGAGGGGGGGAGAGCAGAGGGGAGGAGGGGAGGGGAGAGCAGAGGGGAGGAGGGGGGAGGGAGAGTGGAGGGGAGGAGGGGGGGGAGAGTGGGGGGGAGAGGGGAGGAGGAGGGGGGGAGCGGAGGGGAGGAGGAGGGGGGAGAGGACGGAGGAGGAGGGGGGAGAGCGGACGGGAGGAGGGGGGGAGAGCGGACGGGAGGAGGGGGGGAGAGCGGATGGGAGGAGGAGGGGGGAGAGCGGACGGGAGGAGGAGGGGGTGGGGGAGAGCAGACGGGAGGAGGAGGGGGGGGAGCGGACAGGAGGAGGAGGGGGGGGGAGAGCGGACGGGAGGAGGAGGGGGTGGGGGAGAGCAGACGGGAGGAGGAGGGGGGGGAGCAGACGGGAGGAGGAGGGGGGGAGCGGACAGGAGGAGGAGGGGGGGGAGCGGACGGGAGGAGGAGGGGGTAGGAGCGGATGGGAGGAGCAGGGGGGGAGCGGACGGGAGGAGGAGGGGGGGAGCGGACGGGAGGAGGAGGGGGGGGGAGCGGACGGGAGTAGGAGGGGGGGAGCGGACGGGAGGAGGAGGGGGGGGAGCGGACGGGAGGAGGAGGGTGGGAAGAGTGGACAGGAGGGGGGTGGGTTGGTTAAAATTTCCAGGTCTCTCCTCTCCACTCCCCCTGTATGTTTCTCAGCTCCCCCCTCTCTCTCCCCTCCTGCCCCCCCCATGTGACACAGACACACAGTGACACACACACACAGTGTCACACACACACACAGTGACACACACAGTGACACACACAGTGCACCCATGCCTGTCTGCACCATGTTTTTTCAATAAAGAACTTTATTTTTTATCAAACTGCTGCTGTCCCGTGGATCCAGTTCTTTGCTGTGCGCTGCATCTCTACACTTGTGGCTACCTGAATCACACACACACAGTGACACACACACACAGTGAGACACACACACAGTGAGACACACACGCACACACACAGTGACACACACACACACAATGAGACACACACACAGTGAGACACACACACACACACACACACAGTGAGACACACACACAGTGACACACACACACACAGTGACACACACACAGTGAGACACACACACAGTGAGACACACACACACAGTGACACACACACACACACAATGAGACACACACACAGTGAGAGAGACACACACACACACACACAGTGAGACACACACACACACAGTGACACACACACACACACACACACACACACACAATGAGACACACACACAGTGAGAGACACACACACACACACAGTGAGACACACACACAGTGAGACACACACACAGTGACACACACACAGTGAGACACACACACAGTGAGACACACACACACAGTGAGAGACACACACACAGTGACACACACACACACACAGTGACACACACAGTGACACACACACACACACAGTGAGAGACAAACACACACACACACACACACACACACAGTGAGACACACACACACAGTGACACACACACACAGTGACACACACACACACACACACACACAGTGAGACACACACACACACACGTCACCTCTCCTTCCGTGCGCCGCCATCTTAGTTAGTCCGCGAGGGAGGAAGGGGGTCCTTCGGGGCACCGCCATCTTAGGTGCCGCGTGTCCCCCCGCCGGGGAGGGAGGTGAGTGCGGGAGGGAGGTGAGTGCGGGAGGGAGGTGATTGGGAGGGAGTGGAGCGGGAGGGAGGTGAGTGGAGCGGGAGGGAGTGGAGCGGCTTCCGGGCACATCTTAGGTGGCCGCGTGTCCCCCCGCCAGGGAGGGAGTGGAGCGGGAGGGAGGTGAGTGGGGAGGGAGGTGAGTGGAGCGGGAGGGAGTGGAGCGGGAGGGAGGTGAGTGGAGCGGGAGGGAGTGGAGCGGGAGGGAGGTGAGTGGAGCGGCTTCCGGGCGCCTATTAGGTGGCCGCGTGTGACCCCGCCGGGGAGGAAGTGAAGTGGGAGGGAGTGGGAGGGAGGTGAGTGGAGCGGGAGGTGAGTGGAGCAGGAGGGATGTGAGTGGAGCGGGAGGGAGTGGAGCGGGAGGTGAGTGGAGCGGGAGGGAGTGGAGCGGGAGGGAGTGGAGCGGGAGGGAGGTGAGTGGAGCAGCTTCCGGGCGCCTCTTATGTGGCCCCGTGTGCCCCCGCCGGGGAGGGAGGTAAGTGGAGCGGGAGGGAGTGGAGCGGGAGGGAGGTGAGTGGAACGGGAGGGAGGTGAGCGGAGGTGAGTGGAGCACCAGGGAGGGGGGAGGTGAGTGTGATGGGGGAGGGGAGAGGACAGAGAGGTGTGTGTGTTTTTTTGGACCTTTGGCCCGTCACTCCGCCTCAGGCCAATGAGAGGTGTGGGGGGCGGGCCAAGGGGGTGGTGTGAGTGTGTGAGGCCAATGAGAGGTGTGCGGGGGCGGGCGGCCCAAGGGACCAATGAGATTGCCGCTAGGCCATGCAGACAAACATACAGTGCTTTCACAAATATATAGTAGATTATTTATAAATTGTGGAACAATAGATGACTATTTGTTGTAAAGGTTGGATAATAATGTTGAAAAGAAAGATGGACTAAAATGTAATACGATGTTGTTTAAAAATGGTTTATTGTAAACACACCACAGTACAATGTATATTTTGGTGACATAACAGATGTAAAAATGTGAGGCATGTGTCCTGCTAGGGTGTGAGGCGGCAGGTGGCGCATGGGTTGTGAGTGCTGTCTGTGAGTGGGGGTCCTGCTAGGTTGTGAGACGGTGGGTCAGTGATGTCGGTGCGTAGGGGCGGGAGGCAGCAGGTGTGTGTGGCGGCAGGTATGTGTCGAGTGTGGCGGGTGTCTGTTGAGTGCGTGCAGCGGCTGTGAGGCGGCGGGTGAAAGGCAGAGGCGGGCGGAGTAAGGGTGGGTGAAAGGCAGAGGCGGGTGGGCGCGAAAGCAGAGGCGGGAAAGAAGGGGTGGGTAGGCGGGAAGGCGGGCAGGAAGGCGAAGGGTGGTGGGAAGGGGTGGAGGAGGGGGTGGAAGGGGGGGAAGGGGTTGGGAGGGGGGAAGGGGGTAAGGTGGTGGGAGGGGGAAGGGGGTGGGAGGGGGGGTTGGAGGGGGGGAGGAAAGGGGATGGGAGGGGGGGAGGAAAGGGGAGTGGAGGGAGGAGGTAAAGGGGGGCGGAGGGGGGAGGAAAGGGGAGTGGAGGGGGGGAGGAAAGGGGAGTGGAGGGGGGGAGGAAAGGGGAGCGGAGGGGGGAGGAAAGGGGAGCGGAGGGGGGGAAAGGGGAGCGGAGGGGGGGGGAAAGGGGAGCGGAGGGGGGGAAAGGGGAGCGGAGGGGGGGGAAAGGGGAGCGGAGGGGGGGGAAAGGGGAGCGGAGGGGGGGGAAAGGGGAGCAGAGTGCGGGGGGAAAGGGGAGCGGAGGGGGGGAGGAAAGGGGAGTGGAGGGAGGAGTGAAAGGGGAGTGGAGGGAGGAGGTAAAGGGGGGTGGAGGGGGGGAGGAAAGGGGAGTGGAGGGGGGGAGGAAAGTGGAGCAGAGGGGGAGGAAAGGGGAGCGGGGGGGGGGAAAGGGGAGCAGAGGGGGGGAAAGGGGAGCGGAGGGGGGGTAAAGGGGAGCGGAGGGGGGGGAAAGGGGAGCGGAGGGGGGGGGGGAAAGGGGAGCGGAGGGGGGGGGGAAAGGGGAGCGAAGTGCGGGGGGGAAAGGGGAGCGGAGTGCGGGGGAAAAGGGGAGCGGAGTGCGGGGGGAAAAGGGGAGCGGAGGGCGGGGGGAAAAGGGAGCGGAGGGCGGGGGAAAAGGGAGCGGAGGGCGGGGGGAAAAGGGAGCGGAGGGCGGGGGGAAAAGGGAGCGGAGGGCGGGGGGAAAAGGGAGCGGAGGGCGGGGGGAAAAGGGAGCGGAGGGCGGGGGGAAAAGGGAGCGGAGGGCGGGGGGAAAAGGGAGCGGAGGGCGGGGGGAAAAGGGAGTGGGGGAGGGGGGGGAAGGGGAGTAGGGGAGGGGGGGAAAGGGGAGTGGGGGAGGGGGGTGGAGAGCAGTGGGCATATGTATTGTCATAATTTATGTATGTGCATGCCCCCCCCCCCTCCGGGCGTCCGTCCCCCCGCTGGTTCGGCGGGTGGCGCTCCCTCGTTCCCCGTGACTCGCCCGCCCCCCCTGTTCCCTGTGATTCGCGGCTCGCCCCCCCCCCCCCCGTTCCCTGTGACTCGCGCTCCCCCCCCCGGCGCCCGCTTGGTCCCCCGATGTGCCGCCCGGCTGAGTGAGGCGTGCAGGCGGCAGGAAGCGCCCTGTGTGGGCCTGTGTGGGCCTGCAGCCTCGCACCTGAAATAGGAGAGTTACTGGCAGGGGTGTGACTTACCTGAGGGGGAGGTAGCGCCGGGGAGGTAAGGGAGCGGCTGGGGTAGGAGGGCCGTGCTTCCCCTCCGTCTGGAGCCGGTGCAGGGCGGCGCACGTGATGGGGGGGGGGGGGCGGACAGAGGGTGTGTGTGTGTGTCCTGTCTGTATATGTGTGTCCTGTCTGTGTATCTCAGTGTGTGTGTGTGTATATCTGTGTGTGTCTCCGTGTGTGTGTATCTCTGTGTGAGTGTATGTGTGTGTCCGGCCAATGAGAGGTGTGCGGGGGTGGGCCAAAGGAGCCAATGAGATTGCCGCTAGGGACACAGGGAGGGACACAGGGAGACACATACAGACACGGACACATAGGACACTTTCAGAAATATATAGTAGATACACACACACAAGTAAGTTCAGCAATGCACACACCACCCAGGACATACTTGAAAACGAGAGGTAACTCTCAATGTATTACTTCCTGGTAAAATATTTTATAAATAAATAAATAAGTAAATCTGTGTTATATAGACAGATGCTTATCCCATAGATATCCAATAGAACAATTTTGCCAGGTATAACGCTGGCAAGAAGAGACAGCACACCACACTTTCTAATCCAAAATTATGTATTAAAACATATGCCGGTATGCTGTCTCTTCTTGCCAGCGTTATACCTGGCAAAATTGTTTATATATATATATACATACATACATACATACATACATACATACATACATACATACATATATATATATATGTAGTGGTATCAGTACCGTCTTAGCCGAGCTTCAATAATCAAAAAATAAATAGATGATACCGTTCTGTGGCTAACGAAATGCTTTTATTTGTGCGAGCTTTCGAGATACACTGATCTCTTCTTCCGGCGATGTTACAATGAATGAAGCAAGCAAAAGCTATACTATAAACAGTGTCTATTGGAATGTTATCTGTGCTGGTCCTTCCCCCGGTGTGGATGTGTTTTATGGCTGGAGGTGTCAAAAGGTTACTGAAAGCAAGTGAAGAAAGAGTGTGTATGTGTATCAGTGTGAATAAAAATGAATGGAGAGCCCACAGTATATACAGTGCTTTACAAAAGGTGTGTGTGGAGTGGGAGTGGATATAAATGGTGTGGGTGGGTGTGGAAATGTGAGAGTTAGTAGCACAACTAAAAGTGTGTGTGGATACTTTGTGGTCCCTATTGGTGTATAGGGATGGAAAAACAAGGAGTATTAGTATGTGTGAGAGACAGCTGTGTGTGCAGACATATAGCACAGTATGTACAGACATGGCCTGTAGCGCTCATGGGAAGAGAGTTCACTTGTGTCAGTAATGACTCATAAAATTTCGATCTCTGTTTAGGCCACTGCAAAGTGTCCCGAACAGTTGCATAAATTTGTATTCATGCAACCGTCTCTCTTTCGGTGTTTTAAGATTACCTTTGAGTATGGCAACCCTCAGATCGTTCATCTTATGGCCAGAGTCAGAGAAATGTTCGCCAACAGGACTGTCTCTTGTTCCGCGTGTGATGCTGTGGCGGTGCAGGTTCATTCTCTTGTTTAGCCCCTGCCCTGTCTCACCTATGTAGTAGCAGCCCCCTGGGCATTTCATGCACATGATGAGGTACACGACATTCTTGGAGGAACAGGTGAATCTTCCTCTGATTTTACCAAATCAAAGGTGAGACAGGGCAGGGGCTAAACAAGAGAATGAACTTATTTTTTTATTATATATATATATACTAGCTGAGAGACCCGGCGTTGCCCGTGAGTTAAATTTCCCGCTAGGAGGGGGAGAGCGGACGGGAGGGCGGACGGGAGGGCGGACGGGAGAGCGGACGGGAGGGCGGGGGGAGAGCGGAGGGGAGGAGGGGGGGGAGAGCGGAGGGGAGGAGGGGGGGGAGAGCGGAGGAGAGGAGGGGGGGGAGAGCGGAGGGGAGGAGGGGGGGAGAGCGGAGGGGAGGAGGGGGGGAGAGCGGAGGGGAGGAGGGGGGGAGAGCAGAGGGGAGGAGGGGGGGGAGAGCGGAGGGGTGGAGGGGGGGGAGAGCGGAGGGGAGGAGGGGGGGAGAGGGGAGGAGGGGGGGAGAGCGGAGGAGGGGGGGAGAGCGGAGGTCCCCCGATGTGGTCCCCCGATGTGCCCGATGTACCGCCCAGCTGAGTGGTCCCCCGATGTGCCCGATGTGCCGCCCGGCTGAGTGAGGCGTGCAGGCGGCGGCAGGAAGCGCCCTGTGTGGGCCTGTGTGGGCCTGCAGCCTCGCGCCTGAAATAGGAGAGTTACTGGCAGGGGTGTGACTTACCTGAGGGGGAGGTAGCGCCGGGGAGGTAAGGGAGCGGCTGGGGTAGGAGGGCCGCGCTACCCCTCCGTCTGGAGCCGGTGCAGGGCGGCACACGTGATGGGGGGGGGGCGGACAGAGGGTGTGTGTGTGTGTGTGTGTGTGTGTGTGTGTCCTGTCTGTATATGTGTGTCCTGTCTGTGTATCTCAGTGTGTGTGTGTGTGTGTGTGTGTGTATATCTGTGTGTGTCTCAGTGTGTGTGTATCTTTGTGTGTGTCTCAGTGTCCTGCCAGTGTGTGTCTCCGTGTGTGTGTATCTCTGTGTGAGTGTATGTGTGTGTCCGGCCAATGAGAGGTGTGCGGGGGCGGGCCAAGGGAGCCAATGAGATTGCCGCTAGGGACACAGGGAGGGACACAGGGAGACACATACAGACACGGACACATAGAACACTTTCACAAATATATAGTAGATATATATATATTAGAAAAAGAAAGAGAGGCGCATGCCATATAGCGTCATTCTGTACAGAATTTATTCTCATTAATAGTAGTTTTAAAAAGCACACACACAAGTGTAGCTAGAACAAAAGCAGGTAGAGTCAGTCAATCTCATGAGAGATGATACTCATCTGTAACAACTTGTGCCTCCGCCAGGAATCACCATGTAACCTCACAACCAGTCTAGGAACAAATGTCCTTGATATGAACTCCTCCAGAATAACAAGAAGGCAATGGATAGTACTTGGAACAAATACTATTAGTTCATGTCCTGTTTAGCCACAGTTGCGGTTAGAAAGTAGCAGTGTCTCGATACACAGATCACTCGTGGTGATGGGGTGACATCATACATCCCAGCATGCATTTCCCTATACGTTTCGTCACTGCACGTGACTTCGTCAGGGTCCGATTATAAAGCTGACCGTGAGCATTTAAAAGCCTATATTGGATAATTACGATCAGCTGTACTTACTTAGATTTAATGCGCGACCAATCCAAAGCAGTACAAACAGAAAAAAAACCTCATAAATTGTATAAACATATTAAGAACAACAATAACCTCTAGAACTATATAATACAGTAAACAAGAGAACAACACAAACCCAATGTATTTATGTGGGAGTGAAATATTATAATTATAAAATACATAAATTAGAATTGCCTGTAACTCTTACATAACATGAAAAACATAATTGCAATTAGAATTCATTTCATGAAAATACACAGCAGAAAATGAAGAAATAAAACAATTATATGTAAGAGTTGAACATGCATGACATTGCATGTTTGCAATATAATTGTTAAAAAAATGCCACCACATATGGCGCTAATAAGAGAGGACCAAGAATTATGGACTAAAACAGGAAAAGGGATATTTTAGAAATAACGGACCAGATGTTACCCTCCAAAAAATACCTGACCAAAAAGGGAAAAAAGGGGGGGGGGGAATGGTGGGGGGTTGGAAAGGAAAGTGGTAGCAGGTTGGACAAGGTGGGGGGGAAGAGAGAAAAGGGGAACCGAGGGGGAAAGGGGGAAAGATAGTGTGTGTGGAGATGATGTAGACACAAGAAGGAAATAGGTATAGAGGGAAACAAAGACGAGGGCATTGGAAAAGTATAGTTGAAAAGAAAAAGAAAAAAGAAGGTAAAAGAAAAGAAAAACAAAACAGTAAATCATGAATAGTTAAAATACATTTTTATTTTAACTATTCATGATTTACTGTTTTGTTTTTCTTCTATTCTTTTCATTTTCAACTATCCTTTTCCAATCCCCTCGTCTTTGTTTTTCCCACCCTTTTCCCACCCTTTTCCCCTCTATACTGTACCCTTTTCCTTCTTGTGTGTGTGTGTATGTGTATGTGTGTATATATATATATATATATATATATATATATATATATATATATATATATATAGGTTAAGTATCTGTAATCTAAATTTAGCGTAGGTTGAACTTGATGGACATATTTATTTTTTTAATCTCATATACTATGTAACATCTGCAGCAAAGTTTATGCCCCAAAAATTGCACCACTTTTTTCTCGATACACATGGGCAATACTATATATTACAACTATTTAATAGTATTGAAGATAAATTAGAAACAATTTCCTTAATCATGCAATCACTATTTTTTTTAAATAAAGCAGAATATATGGGGAACAAAAAAAAGTATTTAATCCATAAGAATTTTATAATTAGGTATCAAACTCATTATTTCCATAAGTAATAGTCAGTTCTTTTTGTTCCTTCCCCAAAAATAAAATAAAATCCTTTTCTTTCAGGGTAGTATAGAAAAACAAAAAAGACACAATCAAACATAATGAGTTTAAACAGAACTTCAATTTGTGCATCTTTAAAGAGATGTAGCCTAAGTTCTAGTAGCCATCCTGGGGAAGTGTCACATTGTTGTACTGGAGGTTGTGATACTTTTTAATGAACCAGAAAGAGAGTTGAGTTCAACGCTTCGTTTTACAACGAATGGCTTATCCAACGCTGTGCAATGCATACCTATGTTCAATTTTACAACGCCAAAACCGCTTATCCAACGCTCTTACGACGCTTTGCAAAGTTGTTTATGTGTATATAACATATATTATATTATACTTTATAATATATTATATATTATATTGTATATATATTACAGTATATACACTATATAATTTATATGTGTGCTGCATATCTTATTGCCTGCTTAAAATATTTGGTGTATTTTAGTGTTAAAAATGCCTTCAGGAACAGAACCTTTCATTTAAACAGTGTTCCTATGGGAAAACGTGCTTTGAGACGTTTCGCTATCCAACGCCATTTTAAGTAACGCATTGTGTCGGATACCCGAAGACTGCCTGTAAATGTAATAGAATGCAAAGACCTAACCTCTATTACAAGTCTCTTTTTCATGTATGCTAGAGCTTTAGAAACATCAATATCATTTATTTATCAGTCTTCGGGATCCAAAATGAAGGCAAAAAACTAAACCGCACCAGATTTATCAAGAAAAAAAATTGACATGGAAACCAATGGGCTTTTTCTTCCTTGGTAGATCCAGTGCAGTATTTTTTCACCAGTTGCGCTCTAGTTTTTGCAGCCAGCAGACTTTGATAAATTACCCCCAAAGATCTGTTTTTCTTGTGTACTTTTTATTAACTGATGATAGAGCTTTAGAGAAATGAATAAAGTCCAACTCTCACCTGGTCAGCTTGACATTCTCTCTTGCAGGTACTTTGTGCATCCACCCACAGGTTTGGGTTCATATCATTGGGACAAATACCAGCATGAGAGTACCGTATCTGAGGCAACGTTTCACTTTGTAAAGGTACATTAAGTAAGAAAAGTACGATGGTTTTTCCAGCTAAGATCCACATCCATCGATAAAAAAATATCCACCACATTTCAAATCTTCTTTGAATAACCCCTTGGCTTTTAAAAAGTTTGAATATGGTTGCTTCTGAAACTTCGGAAGACTGTCAACTACTGTATACAGTCTGCTCAAAACTGCAATGGATTAATGGACTTATAAAAAAAAATAACCTTTTATTTTAAGGACTGAACTAATACTTGCTGTACTAATTATTCCATCACTTCATTAATCAAATCAGAAAATCATGATTTATGTGACAAACACTTTCTTGTCCTGGGTTTAGGCTGTGACTTTAGAAAAAAATGCTGGAAAGAGCTTAAAGGGTTCAATGTGTCATGATACTTGATTACCCATTGAGTCTTACATTAGTTTAAAGCTCATATTTTAATGAATAATTGCTTTCAAAATTATATTAAGTTAGGTTGTGTGATTTTTCAAAACCGATGCAGGTCAAACAATTACGGGAAGGTTACCATTTGGAATACTTAAAGGCAGATATACTTCAGATGTGATTGTTCTGTTTTTAATATATATTTTATAAATAATAGGGCTTAAAAAAAGGAAATCCAGAAAAGCTTAATAAATTCCTGTGCTACCTTATTAAACAAAAGCCCATTATTCTTTGTTGAACCGTACTAGCATGTGGAAGAACATAATGAATAAACTGTATTAGGATAGAGATACACTAACCGTTTCATTGTCTAAGCTGGTTCATAAAAGCCATAACGTAGCCGATAGGCACTCACTGATCATAAATTAGGTATAAAACATTTTCACATGTGAAGAAAAACAGCCAGCGCACAACCTCTCATAGTGTAAAATAGTACAGATATAATTATAAATATTAAAGTGGTATAATATGCACGTACAGAAAGGGCAAATCAGTTGGTCAGGGCATGTTCGGGGTACATGTTACCGCTCTGATGATGGATCAAATACATCTGGTGAGCGTCCGCTAATCCTACGGTTCTCCTGTTCCAGTCACTGCAAAAGGTTCTTTAAACAGGCTGAACAGGGCTCTGGTGTGGCACTCACTCCAGGAACACGTCTGCTTGCTTGAAGATTCACAAGCATTCTGTCCCTTTAAGGCGGCAAACTCTGTACCAGTTCAGCATTACAGAACGAATCAATGCCACCCCAATAAAGTACCAGCTCTGGGCGAGTCCCACAGTGTGAGCTCTGACTCCACGGCGCCACTTGCAGCACACTGACATCACATTCCTATTTCTGCTGAAGTTAGTTTGACTAACGAAACGCGTAGAAGTGTAAACGCACAGATGAATAACAAGTATTATCCCCCAGCTTGCTACTGTGACTTGTCCACTTAGCCTTCAGCTTTGGAACTGAGCTAGCGGGGGTTGGTCGTGGTTACGGCAAAACCCTGACGTCAGTGTGCTGCAAGTGGCGCCATGGAATCAGAGCTCATTTATGGTGTTGAGCCACCCATACTGACGAGCAGCAGACCATCTCCCCATCACTTAAAAGGTTAAAAAGTATTTTTCCTTTGGTGCACATATATGGTTTAAACACTGAGTTTTATATAAGGTATTATATATGTGTAGCATCCTTCCTCTCCCCCCCCCCCCCCTATGGAAGATGTGGTGGCTACGGTGTGTTTGGTGCATTACCTGTGGCTCACAGAAGGCCTGAACCTTCGCCGTTGGGAACCTGGGGTGTACCTGATTCGTCGGGTGACAGTGCTTCCACCTGCAAGGGATCCCAACGGGGTGGGAAAATCCTCTTACAGGAACAATAATAATACACGCACACAAATATATGCTAACAATCTTTACTGCACACAATAATAGTGGTACCCTGTACCCCACAGTAATATAAACCCCAACCTGATACCAACAGTGAGTGTCCCCAGAGTACATTGGGTGCCAGGCACCAATTCCCTGATGTCCTTTCCCAATGTCAAGGCTCAATCAAAGTGTTGGAGATAGTGCTATCCCATGGTACAAGTGGTACACTTGGTTAGGTACCTGCCGTGGAGTGGTGGTGCACTTGGTTAGGTACCTGCCGTGGAGTGGTGGTGCACTTGGTTAGGTACCTGCCGTGGAGTGGTGGTGCACTTGGTTAGGTACCTGCTCGTGGGTCCAGCACCCGGGTATTACAGAATAACAAGGAGGATCCGTCTGATCCAATGTTGTCGTCTGTGATGGCATCAGCCTCCGTGTGGGGGTGAATTCCAATGTGGATAATATCGCCCTACCGTCTTTACCGCGTAACTGGTCGTGTCCAAGAACACAGGCCGCAGTCACCGCATGGCGTCTCACCAGTGCTGTACCTGACTATATGCAGCTACTGGGGAAAGGTCCTTGACTATGGGCTTTCCCTATAGCAGACACAAGCTACAATGAGTCGGGCATAGCTGGGGCCTAAGGGGGAATGCCACGCAGGAAAGGACAAGACCACACGGGGAAGGCCAACAACATGCAGCGAAGGCCACCGCCACAGGAAAGGCCACCACCACGCACGGAAGGCCAGCACAACTACCCGGGAAAGGCCGCCGCCACCACCACGCACGGAAAGCCAGCACAACTACACGGGAAAGGCCGCCGCCACCACCACGCACGGAAGGCCAGCACAACTACCCGGGAAAGGCCGCCGCCACCACCACGCACGGAAAGCCAGCACAACTACACGGGAAAGGCCGCCGCCACCACCACGCACGGAAGGCCAACACAACTACACGGGAAAGGCCGCCGCCACCACCACGCACGGAAGGCCAGCACAACTACACGGGAAAGGCCGCCGCCACCACCACGCACGGAAGGCCAGCACAACTACACGGGAAAGGCCGCCGCCACCACCACGCAAGGAAGGCCAGCACAACTACACGGGAAAGGCCGCCGCCACCACCACGCACGGAAGGCCAGCACCACATCACCTCAGCCCCTGCACCTCACCTCAGCCCCTCACCTCAGCCCCTGCACCTCACATCACATCAGCCCCTGCACCTCACATCACATCAGCCCCTGCACCTCACATCACATCAGTCCCTGCACCTCACATCACATCAGCCCCTGCACCTCACATCACATCAGCCCCTGCACCTCACATCACATCACCTCAGCCCCTGCACCTCACCTCAGCCCCTCACCTCAGCCCCTGCACCTCACATCACATCAGCCCCTGCACCTCACATCACATCAGCCCCTGCACCTCACATCACATCAGCCCCTGCACCTCACATCACATCAGCCCCTGCACCTCACATCACATCAGCCCCTGCACCTCACATCAGCCCCTGCACCTCACATTTGCACCTCACCTCACATCAGCACCTCACCTCATATCAGCCCCTGCACCTCACATCAGCCCCTGCACCTCACCTCACATCTGCACCTCACCTCACATCAGCCCCTGCACCTCACCTCACATCTGCACCTCCCCTCACCTCCTGCACCTCACATCAGCCCCTGCACCTCACCTCACCTCAGCCCCTGCACCTTACATCAGCCCCTGCACCTCACATCAGCCCCTACACCTCACATCACATCAGCCCCTGCACCTCACATCACATCAGCCCCTGCACCTCACCTCACACCTGCACCTCACATCAGCCCCTGCACCTCACATCAGCCCCTGCACCTCACATCACATCACATCAGCCCCTGCACCTCACATCACATCAGCCCCTGCACCTCACATCACATCAGCCCCTGCACCTCACCTCACACCTGCACCTCACATCAGCCCCTGCACCTCACATCACATCAGCCCCTGCACCTCACATCACATCAGCCCCTGCACCTCACATCACCTCACATCAGCCCCTGCACCTCACCTCACATCTGCACCTCACCTCACCTCCTGCACCTCACATCAGCCCCTGCACCTCACCTCACCTCAGCCCCTGCACCTCACATCAGCCCCTGCAAATCACATCAGCCCCTACACCTCACATCACACCTGCACCTCACATCAGCACCTGCACCTCACCTCACACCTGCACCTCACATCAGCCCCTGCACCTCACATCAGCCCCTGCACCTCACATCAGCCCCTGCACCTCACACCAGCCCCTGCACCTCACCTCAGCCCCTGCACCTCACACCTGCACCTCACCTCACACCTGCACCTCACATCAGCCCCTGCACCTCACATCACATCAGCCCCTGCACCTCCCCTACACCTCCCCTCAGATCACGGCAGGACTACGCGCGCTCGCAAGCAGCGGGCACCGGAAGTGCCGCACTGCAAGAGCGTGCAATCTTGAGCGGGCTGGGGGGGGTGTGGGGGGGGAAGATGGGGAGAGCGGGCTCGGCTCGCGGGGGGAGGGAGCGGACTCGGGGGAGGGAGAGCGAACTCAGGAGGAGGGGGGGGGGGAAGCCGCCGCGGGCCGCACTGTGAGGCCGGCAGGCCGCATGTTGTGCAGGTCTGGTGTAGGAGTTTGTTGATTTGGTTGTTGAAGATTTCCTACCAGTGAGTAAACTTTTCTGTTCATAGTCTATTGACAAACACTTGGAAACTACTGTACATGCAGATAGTCTTAGAGACCTTGGGTTTTAAGAAAACAAAGTTATAAAAAGCTAGGATGTCCTATGTATTAATTAGTACTTTAAATAAACTTACATGTGATAAAGCCGCATAACATATACAGTATATGGTGACTGGATGTACCTCCCCCAAATCTCCATCATTTAAAAAAAAAAAAAGTGCTAATCCCTTAACACGACTGATATTAACAGTGGCTACAGCAAAATATCTTCCCTTCTTATCACATCTATGTTTTCAAATACATACTGTAATTGCTCAGAAGATCTGTTTTTATAAATGTAAGTAAATCCTGTTCAAAATATGATTCTGGATTTTAATAGTATTAGGACATTGTTTCTGGCAGTCATTTTTAGATTCTTATTTTTAATGTACTTTAGAGCTTATCCGAGGTCTGCACCAAACAGACTAATCTGTTTGTAGACACATAATCAGTCACAAGGTTTAATACATAATATATTGGTAACAGGAAACATTTGTTCTACTGCAGTTATCAAACACGAGTGTTTTGCACCCTTCATAGAGCGCAAATTAGGTTTTATTCGGCAACGCAAGTCTACATATAGTACTCTCTTTTTTAAATCAGAAATCTTTTTGCAATGCAAAGGCTACTATTAGTAGAATAATATAATATATATGATATTCAAGATGGAATAAAATCTTTGCTGTCATTTAAGGAGAATTCAACCCATACACAAATATACAAGCCAGTATATCCGTATAAATATTTTTATTTCATATTTAGATACTATTCGGTTTTAGTGGTTTTTGTTGTTTTTTTTACATATGTCAGTTACATACAGTAGTTACAGTTACTGTACATAGTAGATGAGGTTGAAAAAAGACATGTCTATCAAGTTCAAGCTATGCTAAATTTAGATGACAGTTACTTATGCTATGTTTGTATTTACAGTATTTTTTTTTTTTATAACTTAAATTTTGTATGTATTTACAGTATTTTGATTGAGGAAAGCAACAAAAAACCTCCGTGAAATATCATCTAATGATATCTCATATGGGGGAAAATAAATTCCTTCCTGACTCCAAATATTGGAAATCAGATTACTCTCTGGGTCAACATCCTTCCCATGTTTACGTATTTGGTATATCCCTGTATACCTTTCCTTTCTAAAAAGATGTCCAACCTTTTTTTTAAAACATATATATTGTATCTGCCATCACAGTCTCCATGGGTAATGAATTCCACAATTTAACTAAAGATCCATTTCCTTTGTTGCTGGTGAAATCGCCTTACCTCCAACCTTAAGGGATGACCCTGTGTCCTTTGCACTGCCCTTGGGATGAATAATTATTTTGAAAGCTCTTTGTATATTTGTATATAGTTATCTTATCCTCTCTTAGACGCCTCTTTTCTAATGTAAACAAATCTAATTTCGCTAGCCTCTCCTCATAAATCAGATTATCCATCCCCTTTATTCATTTGGTGGCTCTTCTCTGCACTCTCTAGTTCCATAATGTTTTTTTCTAAGGAGAGTTTCCCACAGTTGTACTCCATATTCAAGGTGTGGTCTTACTAATGCTTTATAAAAGGGCATAATTATGTTTACTTCCCTTCCATCCATTGCCCGTTTAATGCAATATACTAAGTTCTTTCAAATCTAAGGCTGTCACACATTTTAATCTGGTCTGTAACTGTTTCATACGCCCATAATACAAATTATCTTTAACTGTGCATGCAATGTCTTGTATATAATGTATACCCTGCTCATTATGTAACTATGTGTAAACATGTATTATTTGTCTTAACTCTGTGCCCAGGACATACTTGAAAACGAGAGGTAACTCTCAATGTATTACTTCCTGGTAAAATATTTTATAAATAAATAATATACGTCATGACTTTTGGCACTATTGCTAAATCTGCTGTCTACAAGCACTCCTAAATCTTTCTCCATCAATGATTCCCCTAATTTATCCCCATTTAATTTGTAAGTCACCTTGTTTCCCAAATGCATAACCTTACATTTATCTGTATTAAACCTCATCTGCCATTTACATGCCCAAGTTTCCAGTCTATCCAAGTCCTTCTGGAGGGAAATTACATCCTGCTCTGATTCTGCTACCTTACACAATTTAGTGTCATCGGCAAAGATGGAGACTTTGGTCTCTATGCCACCTCAAAGTCATTAATAAACACGTTAAAAAGCAGGGGTCCCAGTACCAATCCCTGAGGTACTCCACTCACAACTTTAGCCCAACCTGAAAAAGTTCAATTTATGACAACTTGTCATAAATGGTCACAAATGGTCTGGCTATTACTGAACTTAACTCCTTAAGAACTCTTGCATGTATGCCATCAGGGCCAGGTGCCTTATTTACTTAAATGTTATCAAGCCGCCTATTAACTTCTTCCTCCGTTAACCATTTGTTAATATAGAGGTTGTAGCTTCCTCCTGCAGCACTACTATTGCAATTGATTCTTCCCTGGTAAACACAGAGGCAAATAATTTGTTCAATACCTCTGCTTTTTCCTTATCTCAAATAATCTGCCTGCCCACCTCACACTGAAAGGGTCCTATATTTTCTTTTCTAATTTTTTGTTATTAAGGTAATTAAAGAACTTTTTAGGTTTGATTTTACTTTTTATTGCAACCCTTTTTTCATTATCCATTTTTGCAAATTTGATTACCCTATTGCTTATTATTCTGATATGATGCCTCATATACTTGCAAATTGAGAAGGCAGCAAACTGGCCATGTTTTAATTATAGGTAATTTCAATTAGGTAGACATTGATTGGGGTGATGGGATTAGTAGTACATTTGAAAGATACCATGTTCCATGTGTGCTACAGGACAATACCATGACCCAAATTGAGGCAACAACTATGTAGAGGGCAATACTAGACCTAGTAACAACTAGAGGTGGAAGTACTTATCATAATAAAGTGAGGGGACATTTGGAAATAGTGATAATATGGTTTCATTTGAAATCAAAAACAATAGTTTGTGGGAATATAATTAATTTTAGAAAGGCATATTTTAGTCACCTAAGGAAAATTGTACAATACATATTGTCAGGGTCTCCTAGACCTCCTGCCTAGCCATAGTTCTTCTTTGTCCACTGGGTGTGCTGCTGCCTTCTGTTTCCTCTGGGTTCCTCTCTGTCTGTCTTTCTTCTTGTTGCTCCTCTCTGTCTTATAACTCTGCTTCCTGTCTGTTTCCTTTGCCTTTGCTTGAAGTCAGACTCCTATGCACATGCCTCTGATCCTGATCTGTTTCTGTACCTGTACCTGTATTATAGAAGTCTGTTCACAGTAAAGCCCTTGCTGGTAATCTGGATTGTCCCTGTTTGTTCCTGTTCTCAGTCCCTGCCCCCAGACCTGTCCTTGCTCCCCTGTCCTGTTCCAGTCTCCTCGTTGCCGACCTCTGCTTGTTACCTGACTTCGCTACCTGCCGCCTGCCTCGGACCTCTGCTTGTTTCCTGACTTCGCTACCTGCCGCCTGCCTCGGACCTCTGCTTGTACCTGACTTCGCTACCTGCCGCCTGCCTTGGACCCCTGCTTGTGACCCCTACTACGCTCGTGCTGTTCCGGCCACCGAGATCCTACCCGCCACAGGAGTCCCCCGTGACAGAAAGCAAAGGCCACTTCTGGACCTCGCTGGAACAGATTCTTCTTCTGCCTGCACCATTTCCTGCCTGCTGCAGCAGACCACATCCGCATGGTTGAAGATAAGTACTTTCGTTTCTTTTTTGGAAATCCCAGTTGGGAAGGTTTTTTTTTTTTTGCTGCTAAGTGTTCTGCAAGAATTATTGCGTTCATAACAAAAAAACATTTTTGCTGAGACTAGAACTGTTGGTGCAGAGACTAGTGCACCTTTCTTTGAGATTTTTCTTTTGTGCAGTGCCTGGGTTAACCCTTGCAGTACCTGTTGCCACCTTTTTAGACTCTGACTTTTCATTCCCTGGACAAGGCTTGTCTCTGCATCCCTGGTTGGACCACTGCTGTTCACAGGGTTCCCATTTCAAAAGACAAGAGTGCTTCCATTATTTTGTTACTGCATACTGTGATTTTTCCTGCAATCTGTAGTTCTTCCTATGATTGGTTCTAAGGTTTCAGGTTTACCTGCAAGTTCCCCTAAAGTTTGTTTCTCTGCAACCTGTGATATCCCTACGCCTGATATCAGAAGTTTCAGATTTAACTGCAAGGTTCTCTGTCTGATATTCCTATGTCTGATGTCAAAAGTTTCAGATCTAACTGCAGGTTCTCTCTGTCTGTATGATATCCCTACGCCTGATTTCTAAAGTTTCAGATATAACTACAGGTTTCTCTGTCTATGTTTTTTCCTTGCATTTATAAATCTCCGTGACTGATGCTAAAGTCTCAAAAGGTCAGCTCTCCTATCTTGTGTCTCTCTGTGTCTAATATTCCTGTTGTTCATTGTAATGCTTCTGCTTTAAAAACACATTTCCTCTTTACTGGTTTCTTGGGAAGTGTGGTTTCCCCATGTCTGAAATTAATGCTCCCACTCAGTCTTGAGCAGTAAATGTGAACACAGTACCACTGATTCTTCAGAACTTCTCAAAGCAAGGAAGAAGAAGAAAAAGAAGGGAGGCATTACTGTGGAAGTTGCAGAAGGAATTAAGAATGAAAATTTAACCTCAGAGTCAGCATTTGATGAAAGAGATATGCTGCAGCTTAAGGCAACTCACAGACGTATCCCAAGAATAGTGGAAGAAAAGAAAGATGCCCCTTCAAGCTGCACAGAAAGCGATTGATTGTCTTTATGGACGTTTAGATAAGGAGCAAGAAGCCAAGGCTGCACTACAAAGCTGTCTATCCTCAGCAATTGCTAAGTGTGTTCTCCAGGAGAAAGAAAAAGAGCAGTTGGAGAGGGACAGGGTGATCCTGTCAAGTAAGCTGGAGAAGGCCTATGCTGATAATGCCCAGTACCAGAGTTTCATGGCTCAAGTTGGCGCAAAACTGGAAGCCTCTGAGGAGAAGAATTGCCACTTCAACACAGAACTACGTTCGAGAGAGATCTTCGAAGGGTTAAATAGCAGTTTTGAAATGGTAACCCAGGAGTGCAAGAATCTCTATGTCCAAATCAGTGAAGGAGATATGAAACTCCATGAATTAGGAGAGGAGAAGAAACAGTTGGCCCAGGAAAAGTTAGACATGCAGACAGCACTGCAGAATGCAGAGAGAATGCTGCAAGAAGAACGTGTCTCCCTGGAGCGGCGCACACAAGCAGAAAATATGCTGCAGAGTCAGCTGCAAGAACTGCGTACACATCTGTAGGACACGAAGGAGAAATGGGTGAATGCTGAAGAAAAGCAGCGAGTTGTGCAGGAAGAAAGTTTCCAGACTGCCTACAAGATAAAGATGCTGCAAGAGTATTTGAGTACCCAGTGTGTCCCCAAAGAACAGCATGAGGAGCTGAAGGCCACACTAAGCATAACCAGAGCCTCGCTGGAGGAGGAGCTTAGAGCCCAGGTAACCCTATATGAGAGGGAACACAAGGCGGTCCAGAAACTGAAACAAGAGTTGGAGGAGCAGAGACACTACTCCATCTCTAACAGTCAGTACACCCAGGAGAAAGAGACCTGGAAAAGGCAAGCAGCTGAGACCTTGGCAAAGGAATTGTCAGAGCTCCAAGACGTAATGAGGGATGCATGGAAGCAAGCTCAAAATGATCACAGTAAAGAGATGAAAGCCCTGAGTGGAAAATTGCAAAATGCACTCAACCAGGGGTCTCTCGCTGAGGAGTGGAAATTGCAGCAACGCCTAAAGATGGAAGAGCTAAAGCTAACAGCTGAACACACATCTCAGCAACTCACAGCGCTGCAGGCGCAGATCACTGAGCTCAAGACACAGCTTGCCAAAAAGGAGGAGAGAAGGTGTCCGTCTGTCAAGTGGCTGGCCTGACACTGCGCTATGAGGTCAAAATGGCCGATGCCTGCAAATTATTGGACCACACAGCCCGTGATAAGGTCCGGCTGCAGCTGGAGCTGGACAAGGCCCGGGAGGCGTACCGGCAGCTGCAGATCAGAAATGAAGAAGATGAAACATATTTAAGCCTTGTTCCGAGTCAGCTGGGAGAGATGGAGTCGCGACTCAACTCCAAAGAAGCTGAACTGACAACTGCCTTGAGTGGGAAAAGAAGTGCAGAAGAACAGCTTCAAGAGCTGAAAACTCAAATAGCTGGTCTTTCAGTGGTTGATGCCACGAAACGGCAGTCGCAAGAGGAGACCATGGTGAGCCAACTCTGTGTCCCCACTGACTCATGTGGAAAGGCTGCACCCGTCCTTGTTGCCCACGTTCCTGATGTCTCTGCCCCTGCTTTTGGGTTGAACGCACCCATTCGGAGGTTCCTTGCAGCACCCAATGTACCTGTGGAGTACCCTCTGCCCACTGACAAGCCACCAGAGGTGGGTCACCTTGAGTCGCCGTTCCATCAAGGCCTCCGGGAAGAGCCTGGAGGATCGTCCGGAGAACGCTCTTGAAAGAGGGGAGTTATGTCAGGGTCTCCTAGACCTCCTGCCTAGCTCATACGCTTTGGCCAAAGGGTTAACTAAATTACCCTTTTTTTCAAGAGATATATAGGTATTTCATTGTGTATTTGTGTCACATTGGATGTTGCTCTGGACTTTTGTTTCTGGTTTTATAATATAAGTATCTACCCAATTTGTCCCATACATTCATACGGCGATCTTATAATTAACGAACACTTTAATACTTTTGTTGGCAACGGCCATACCATGTTGAATACACCAGTACTCGGACGACCACCAAAGTTCAGCAATATCAGTCACGGTTAGTACTTTGATGGGTGACCGCTTGGAAACAGTATTTTCCCCCCCATCATAGATTGTTGCAGACATCCTTAGATAAATATATTGAAGAGGTATCAAATATTTTTTATTCTGTTTGTAATCCATTGAAAATAATATAACACATGAAAGAGAAAATAATGAGCTCAAACCAGAATGCTCGTGTCAAGACAGTCATCGAAGCCCTTGGGAGCAAGAGTAACTCATCTAAAATGCCAAAAGGATACTCTCTTGCATAAAGACTTGAATGTGTCCCATCCCTTTTGGGAGGAGGCAGGTTCAAGTCAACGACTTTCAAAAATGTTGGGATTCCCAATATGGAACTGGGTAAAATGTTTAGATTTACTGGATTTTTGGACACCCATTTTTAAACCATTTACCAAAAGTGCATACATGTTAAATACTCCCAGAAGACCTATTATCTCTGGAGTAGAGTCGATATCCAGCCTGTCCCAATATGTTGCTTTATCTAAAACGTTATGCAAGGCAACTTTTTTTTTTTTTTAAAGAAATGTGATTCTGCACAGCCCCATTTAAATCCAGAGATCGCGATTAACATCTACAGAGCCGCCAATCAAACGGTCACTGGTCACTTTGCTATTGTTGTTTCTGTTCTTGAACCAAAAAGTCACCATATTATTAATCTGTACATTTCTCAAAAAATAGCATATCTATTTTTTTGTGCAGAAATCCATGTTTTCTAAGAGCCCTTATCTGTTTTACAGCTCTCAACCACATTTGTTACCTTTATTAAACACGTGAACCGCCCTACATTTCATACAAAATGGAAAACACAAATTAAACATTAACTTTTAAACACGAGTTTATTTGAAAAAAAAACATTTAATACCAAGCCTTTCAAATGACAAGGAATCACATTTACAACAAATGATAAGAAGCTTTATTTAGATCATAGAAGCTAAGAATAGTCTACTTGTAAAAAAAAGTTAACGTGGTTCACAAACGTGTGTTTCAAAGTCCGAAAAAGCTTGTAATTAAACAATGTGCAAGCCAAGTGTCTGCGTAATGTTGCATTATTATTATAGAAGGTCCTGGGGCAAACCCAGGACCTGACATTTCATCATGGCAATTGCACAAAACCATCACTATATAGTTTACATCAGTCCTGAATGTATTTATTTTTAAAACCAATTCTAACTGAGCTTTAATTTCACTACAGGTTTCTGTCACCTCATTTAAAGCAGATCTTCAATTAAGACGTCTTCTGGGACTCTTAGGTCTTCATAACAACCCTATAATGCAAAATTTGAAGAAAGAAAAACAAAATTACTTGCAAACTCATTTACAGATCTTAAAAGTTCATAGTAGCCGGATTTTATACCAATACCTCCCCCCCATGTTATTTATTGGTCTCATGCAAAAAAGGAACCCAAGTTAACCAAGCTAAATAACCATTGGAACCACGAGGTAACTATTTCCCAGCTTTTTGCTTTCAACTAATCAGTTTTTGTTATGTAACTGCCAGTATAATGAACTACATTGATATTCGGTCTGTAAATTCTCCTACTCAGTAGGAAAAGTTATACACATACCTCTTAAAAGCTTGCATTGAATGTAACAAGGCGAATATTATCGAGCATTTATTTAATATCTTTAAAGAAATCTAAGTCTGGGCATCACTGCATCCCTACATACAGTTGAAAGAAAATTTCAAACTGTTAAACGGTAATCGAAACATTCCCAACATTAAAAACAAAGTAAAACAAAAAAACCTCAACAAAGAAAAGGAAACAAGCTTTGTGGCTTTTTTTTTTTTTTTTTAGACAGACAAAAATAAATGTAAAAGAAATACACAAAAGTAAGCTTATATATTACAGGTAACATCATTGAAACATGGATTTCGGTAGAGAAAGGAGTACCTGGCATGAGTACCTGCTTAGTTTGACTGAATCCTTGATTTTTAATTTGGTTTTTCATGGGCCGCTTACAACACCAACGCTGAGTGAGGTATGGCAGTCAGCTGCAATTATTCATAAACCCTACACTTCCAGCAATCCAATGCTACTGGTGCTCGAGTTACAGAACAAACTGCATTAGAATGTAAGGCAATAAAGCAAAATACTCCAAACATCCTTCACAAAGTAATAGCTGTAGTTTAAAAATTAAACCTACGTCACAATGTGCCTTAAAAGTAATGTGCCTATTAAATGAATGGTGCTGTCAATGAACCAAAATGGACTTGCATACAACATTGTTTACATGTATATATTTATGACAGAAAATATACTACTTAGTTTCTGATCATAACCATTTAAAAAGTAATGGCTTATGTTCCAAGAAGGCGCGCTGAAGCAGGAGAAAGGGGGAGAGAAGGTTGGATGAATGCGTTCACTACAAAATAGCCAAAACGAAACAGTATACCTCAACATATTTTGCAGGACTAGTGTGTTCTTTCATTGGAGGTTGTTCAGTCTTCTAAATCAGTTTTGCCCAATCTTCATCTGTGCATACTTACGCTGCACCGTTACATTCTATCAAAAAGACCTAGCAAAAGTGAGAAATCATACACTTACCTCTGACTGATCAGAGGTCAAATCAGATCAGTTTTAATTGGACTGAGTGTCACCTTCAGATTTATTGCCTTCATTGGCCCCATTGATCTCGATCTGTGCAGACAGTTCCTTAGGTTCAGTTTTTCTAGATTCACTCTGCTTCTCTCGACTACTGGATTTCCTACTCTTCTTATCATCTGAATTCCTTTTTTCTGCAGTTTAAGAACAGAAGTATGATCTCGGTTGGAAAAACAATACATATAGTACAAGTCATTTTCAAGATGAACAGTAAAAGGAGACGATCATAGTCCATCTAAATACCAACCTTTTTCCTTTGATTTCCTCTCACGATCTCGCTCTCTACTTTTGCTTTTATGTTTGTACGATCTGCGATCTCTACTTTTTGACCTCCGCTTATCCCGGCTTCGTGATCTAGGCTTTCTTTCTGCCCTGTTGTGACTTCGGCTTCTTTGGCGATCTCTACTCCTACAGACAAGATCATGTTAGTCCTTAAAACATTAACATCTTGTGGTGTACAATTTTTTACGATACACGTTGAAAGAAAAAGGAAAGGTTTTGCAAGCAGTGATTTTTCATAGCACTAAGTTGTACATGGGCTATGGAAACCACATTGATGCCACATTCAACACAAAAAGCAAGTATCAGACTTTCAAAAGCACTTTGCATTTGTAGAAGAAAGCCACTTGGTTTACAAACCAACTAAGGAAGTCAAAGCAGGATGCATTTTCTCGATTAGGTTTCCCATTTTAACCCAGTCAGTGCCAGAGGGCACGAGCAATCACGCGATCGCTTCCAGTGATGCAACATGCAGGGTAGTCTCCTCCCTTTCCCTCTCCAGAAAATGTGCAAAACTGTATGAACAGCATACTCCAGGGTGCCACCATTCATGAAATGCTATAGGTCTATAGGGCACTGAAGGGGTTAATGGGGACAATGTTTCTTTTTATCCTTTTCCTCTTTCCCACCCAGAGGACCAATCTCTTTGCCTTCAAATTCTTTATGGGCAAGCTACCCAGCTACCTGAACAAGCTCCTCACCCCTACCACACGCAGCACCTATCACCTGAGATCAGACTCCAAAAGACTGTTCATGGTCCCACAGCTCAACAAAGTATCCGGCCGCTTCTCCTTCTCTTACCGTGCACCCCAAAACTGGAACAACCTACCAGAGACTCTTACATCCACCACCAGTCTAAGTTCTTTCAAATCTAAGGCTGTAACACATTTTAATCTGGTCTGTAACTGTTTCATACGCCCATTATACAAATTATCTTTAACTGTGCATGCAATGTCTTGTATATAATGTATACCCTGCTCATTATGTAACTGTATTTGTAAACATGTATTTGTCTTAACTCTGTGCCCAGGACATACTTGAAAATGTGAGGTAACTCTCAATGTATTACTTCCTGCTAAAATATTTTATAAATAAATAATTAGTAAATCATGATGATAATGGGTGTGAACTTAGTGTTAAGCAGGAAATATAAAAGGACTGTCCATACACAAATACCCTAAAAAGATCTGAATTATAGTGCATATTTTTGTCCCAAGAGGAATTGCAGCTTCAAGAAATCAAACACCTAATCAGAAGTATTCTAAGGCAAGACTACGGATTTGTACTAGGCTATTTCTGCAGTTTCACAGTAGGACTCAAACTGTGTACCTGGTTCGTCTTTTGTCTCTGCTTCTTGATCTCTTGTGGTCCCGCGACTTACTACCTCGTCTGTCTGTTCTACTAGAGTTTCTGCTACGAGAGCGACTTCTTTTGCGTTTCTCTCTTTCCCGATTTCTTTCCTTTTCTTTTTCTTCCTCCTCTCGACGCCTTTTTTTCTCTTTTTCTTCTCTTTCCCGTTCCTTTTCTTTTTCCCGCTCTTTTTCTTCTCTCTCTTTTTTTTCCCGCTCCTCACGCTCGGGTTCTTCTGTTTTTTTCCTTAATTTTTCCTAAATGAACAAACGTTTAAATATTAATCAGGACAGACAGTTAGGAAACAAAACTGAGCCAGTAACTGAAAGAATCAATAGTCTAAATATGTTCAGAGACCAGTATTTACATTTTCCCGGAAAGTTGAAAAGAAAAAAGGAAGTTTGCTGTTCCTTTTTAAAAGAATGCAAATTGTTTTTCATTTGATTTCCTGGTTCATCCCGGGCTGATCGGGGAGGACAGGAGTCAGAAAACATTGTAGGAAAGTAATCAGTGTTTACTGAAGTCAGAGTTTTTCTGCTTTTCTACAGCAAATCTAGAATGGCTGCAGTTTCTGGTCTCAAACGCCTTTGTATTGTAAGATCTGTTAAATATGTTTAAAAGTTCTTAAATGTTATGATTTCCTGCCACTATAAAATATACCAGCATTATTTCTTACCTTTAATTCTTCAACTGTATTTTTAATTTTGGCATAGCCCATATGCTGTTTCCCCATAAGGTGGTCATCTACCCGGGACTGAGCATCTCCAACTATTAAAAAGGCCCCACAAACTTCACACACTTCCATCTGCTTCTCCTGGGCTGCAAAGCTCTCTATTGTCTGAAAACAAGGAAAACAGTGTTTAATAATACAGGGAAATATCTTGGTTGTAAATAATATTAAGGGCAAAGGTTTACTAGCTATGCTGCTTATGAAGAATTGTAGATTGGTTTTAAGTTGGGGTATCTTTTAATGCATCAAGGTCCCTTCCTCCAAGGGAAATTTCAACTAAGGCTACGCTTATAGTGATGGCAACTGTGACGTCAGGCTGCGGTCACTGAAAAAATCAAATTGAGACAACTTCCAGCGATCGCGACCAAGCCGTTGCTCCGCACTTACTATAAGCGCACGCAACAGTGGCAATGCATTTGTTTTGATGCGACGTCGTGGTGCTGTCGCCGTCACTATAAGCGCAGCCTTATGCTACAAAGCCAGTAACTATAGGACTTCACTAAATGCTCCTCCTCACTTTCAGTACTTGTGTGAACACAAAGCAAATAGGAACAGATTAAGTTTGCAATAAAGTATGCATTTATTACAGATACTTTTCATGGTGTGAAAACCAACTGCTTAGATAGAATTTCAAAGCAGGATTAAGTTATCTATCGCATCAAGCATACATAACAATGTTCTTTTCTTAATTTGCGTTTGTGTGTAAAAATATTCAACAGTTATACGACATTAAGCAGTACCGAGCATAAGGATTTACAAATGTGAGCAAGAGTAGTAAATGTGAGACTATCCAAAACCGTACTAGGTCAATTATTTACATGGGGGTAAAAAAAAAGATGATACAACTCCCTGTATTGTTATGGGACGTACTGAGCCATATGAACATAAATATACAACATGGTTTGTGCTGTTAAAAAGAAAAGACAGTAAAGGTTATAATAGTGATAACAAATGTAAACCATATAAAATATTTTGTACAACTTACAGATGTTGTAGATTTAAGAAGCTCTCGTTCTTCTTTCAGCTGCTCAACAAGCTTCATCATTCCCTGAGCTTCCTCTACTTTTCCTTCAGTACCAAGCTCCTCAATCTGTTTATAAAAGCAACAAGGAATGTGGCAAGAAATTATTGTAATATATTGTTTTAATGTTGTACCTGTCTACATTTGGTCTGCTTAGCAGCTTTAATTGCCACTTGCATAAATGAAAAGCACTACCACGTAACACCTACATTTAACAAAGTGTGTCTCAGGACAGTCACTACACCATGGGGACTGACACACTGGGGGCCTCAAGACGTAGTGATTACGTCCTACTCAAAGAGCTTGTGTTTTTCCCAGGTTAGATGGTGTGCTGCGTTCCCATGGAGCACAGGATGCCATCTAACCAGTGAGGAAATTGTGGATCCCCCCTTTTCTGTTTTCTTTAAAATAGCTTCTGCGGTCATGTGACCACATTGGAGGAGCCATGGCACTGACACTCATAGGGTTAACAGACGTGAGATGTATGTTTTGCAAGATCCTAAAAAGCAAAAGTCAAAATATACGTGCTGCGTTCATTACATGAAACAATCCGGTTTAGACTTGCATACATAAATAGGAATGTTTGGATTTATGCTTTAATGAAGGAAGGCAGGTCCTATGCAGAAGTATATGTCGTCTCTCCCCTCCCGAGTGGATCTAGTCACCTAACAACTGGAGGCGTTATGCAAATATTTAAGGCAAAAGATCTTAAGAATTTATTCTGAACCACATTTCTACAGATTAACCATATCTTACTTCTGCCAAAAGAAAGTACCAATTTAGAGGCAATCCAAGTGGCACTTAAAAAAAAAAAAAAGACAAAAACATCTTTCAATATATGCAGCCTTTGATTACCTTTATTGAAAATGAATGACCTAAGCTGACGATTAATTCGTTCTCCCTTAATTGATCAGCAAAGATCCGTCTTCCCAGGGTTCACTAAATGGCTGCCTTTCAATTAATCTTTCAGTTAAAGTAACTCAGCAGCTACAATGTATTCTAAATATTACTAAGGCAACATTATCTAGTGTTACAGTTTGCAGCTCAAACTCCTGGGAATATTGGCAACAAATGATCACAAACAAGAAAGTTTGAGGAAGTGTGTTAAAACTTGCTATAGAAATCAAACAAAGCTCATGAAAAAAAAAACTCATTAAAAATGGCATTAAGAGTAGAATTTAAAAAAAATGTATTAAGTATCTCATACTACAGAGCCGATTTATTCAGTAAAAAAACAAAACAAAACAAAAAAACATGTAGTATATTGCATGGATTGCATCTTTAAACAGACCAAGAACTTAAACTGGCAACAAATATGAAAGTTCATCAGCAAAACAGAAAAGTGTGTCATGCAAGAAACTATATTTACCTGCACCAAGAGTCCTTCAATTTTATCAGTTAACACTTGAATTTTCTCTTCATTTTTCCCAGTCGGCCCAACTGCCTGTTAAAAGTGTTTAATAAATATTGATGTCATTCCTTTTTCATAATGGCAAATATAGAACACAAAATAAGACATTATATTTCCCATATCGTATCTGTTTTTTTAAAGTGCCATCTTCTGTAGAAATATGGAAGCAATTGGCACAAAGCATTAATCACAGCGCTTTACTTATTCTGCTCTCATTGTGACCCCTCCCCGTGGCAGCATAATTAGATTGTTAGCACGCCAAGGCAGGCCCGTCGCCTAGCTGCCCAATTCTACAAAACAGTCTGGACACATTGTCAGCACCATAAAAAGTATTATTCATATTATAGCAGGTGTTTGATTCAAATATTTGCAGGTTAAAATGTTGGAATGTCTTTTCTAATCATACATACATAATAATGATCCAATCAAACAAAAAACTAGGGTAGAATATGAGTTCAAAAGAATGGAAAAAACATTGTCGGCAAAAATGAGAAGTTTGACTGACTCATTTAAAGTTGCTCATAAAACTATGAATAGAGAAGCCTAAATAGAACATAACCGGTTAGCTCATTCTCTATGTTCCTCAGCTTAATAACAGTGCATAACGGTATATAGCAGCAGATTTGTTTGGACTGGAATGAATCTTACACTTACACCGCCAGCAGCCTGCTGATTCTGAGATAATGCCAGCCGTGCATGACCTCTACGAATTCGCCTTTCCACTTCTGCAAGTAAGCTTTGTAAATAACGCAAGAAGTCCCTTTCATAACCAACTTTCGAGTGCCGGGTGCTCTTCTCATACCTCAAATAAAAATACACATACAGGTTTTAAAATGTCAGATATCCATAAACTATATATACAAATAAAAGCACACAGGAGTAGCCATAAAATGGTTACCTCTTTACATACTGTAAACGTGGGCTTTTCCAGATCATCTAAATAGCACTTACAAAAATGTAACCCGAGGGGTTTTCTAGGCTCTAAACTTTAGTGTCATCTATGAAGAACATTTATGTTGGCTCACTCAAGGCATCAAAACCTACAATTAATCTCCTTTTTTCCAGGATCAGAAAGACTAGAACTTTTATCTAAAAAAATAAATTTAAAGCGACATTTAAAACTGAGTGCTGAGAGTATTTGTACCAGAGTATGGACAAAAATGGTGGTTGTCCTTGTGGCTTGAACATTATATATATATATATATATATATATATCTATATATCTATCTCTAGACAAATCATGCTTTTTTGAAAGATCGTGTAGATTATACTATTACTACCCGTGGTTTCATGTTATTTTGCTACATTGCAGACATTTTGGTTGAAACGCTAATTAAAAAGGCCCCTTTTGTTAATAAGTGTAAGTAAATAAGAACTTGCACAAATCTTTAATTTAGAGTAATACTTACACAATCTATAAATCATTGTTCATCGACCTTAAAGGGACTAGAACATCTTAAAATATTAGTCAGTAAAGAACTGCTTTAGCCATATAAAAAAAAAGACCAACATATTCAGCAATAAAAATATGGCTTACTGAATTCTGCATGGCATAAATAATGCAAGTATACGATCCAATTAATGCATATATTGGACAACTAGAATCAACTAGGTTCTTATCGCAAGTGGCATTGCTCGATAAAGTTGTATAATTCATGTAGAATACTTCCATAGGTTCTGCTCCCAGAGACAACCATAATAAAATGTCTGATGGAGAAAACACTATTCCAATATGAAAGAACCCTTTTCAAAAAAAGCTTGGGGGGGGGGGAAACAAAACAAAAAACCCTTACTGTTTACGAAGGTTTTCGTCATGAATTTTTTCACATGGACCTGCAAGAGTAAATAAAATGTATATGTAAAGCATTTATACAATAAACCACACTTCTTGTTTTATTTTATGCCAAATGTATTTTTAATAGCCATATTGATCCTGGGAAACACCAGGTTCTTCATAGATTAAATAATGCAGGGATGGAAAAAGTCCCAGGCGCCTAAAATGTGGCAGAGACTACGCATTCTAGGACTTTGCCCACCCATGCTTTCAATTATGACTGTCAGGGGGACAGAGGTGAGGCACCAGAATGCTGTGCGTGCGCTGGTGCCTAAATTTAAAAATGTCTTACACCTGTTAGCGTATGTGCTTAAAACACCTAATGCAGTAATAAACCAATGAGGTTCTCAAAAACTCTGTACACTAATTTAATCTCTGAAGAAGTCCAAATGTTACCAAAATATACACTAAAATCAGGCAGGTATAATTCACACAATTCAAGAGAACCAACAACTTGTATTTATTTTCTGAATTTGTGCAAGACTACAGTACTCCTGACAAGTTTCCTAGCAAGCAACTGGATTAACATCTAAAACACATTCAGATTGAGGGACCATATGCCCAGATTAAACTGGTTCCTGCTCAAATAACTTGCAACAATATTTTCAATAAACATTCTTCTCTGTAGTTCTTAAAATCTCAAAGTGTTTCTGGCTGCCTGCATTCTGTTTTGTGCTTCTTTAGAAAATTGTGTGCCACTCGTGGCATTGGCAAACCCAATTCCTATCACTAAGCCATAGTTTGCAGGGCGAGCAGTCGCCTTGACACCCCCACGCCCCTTTCACCACTTGCACATTTATTGACAGCCTCAATTCCTTGAAATTCCACATGCCTTGAACAACTTTGTTTTTGTGACTGGACCCCTCCCCATCCCCCAACCCATCAGGCTGGTATTCATTGTTCACATATGTCATAAAATAGGAAGCAATATTTCCTTAAAGAAGTACTTTGTCAGTGACCAATATTTTATTAAAACGGGCCTGGCTGAAATTATCATGTCGTGAGATGCTGAGCATCTTGTTCCATGCTCTCAAGAACCGAAATAGACATGTGAAACTGTGCTCAAGGAACTACATATCGCTGAGACCATCGTCTTGCTGTCAGACAGCTAAGATTCTGGTAAATGGTCTATGAACAGTTGACACACCAAGCCAAAGTGCCTGAAACATAGTAATGAGAACCTGGAATGAAGAATCAGATATTTTTCATGGCGAAGATAAATAGGCACATGCAGATGTTGCAGATGCTTCTTCTAGAAGTTCTTAAGGACTTTATTCTTTTTCTCTGGGTTCTTCCACTCATTGGAAAATTAGTTCTGTAAGCTCTTTGGGGCAGGGATTTCTTGCCTATTGTCTGATTTTGCTGCGCTTAATATATTAATTCCCTGTACTGTATGCTTTGTGAAGCGCCGAGAACACTTGTGGCGCTATATAAAGGCATACAACACAATATGAACCAAAAAGGTTATTGATAGTCTATAAGTCCCCAAATATTTTTTGGAGTGTTAAAACTCTTCTCTTCAATCCCAAGAGTAGAGAACATGTCTAAGTTTAACAAATTATTTTGTATAAAAAAAATATGTTCCCTTCAAGTCACCTTCAGAGGATTACAGATCCCATACACCAGAATATTTACTAGAAACATCCAATTCTAATGCTGTATACTGATGTCATCTGGGTCTTAATTCAGATAATTTAAAACCGGAATTCCATGCTGGCACAAAGTTTCCAACATGGTAGAATATAAGCAAGTCAGCTGCTGGTGTTGGTGCCCAAGTGCAACCTTGCTGATCCGTACTTGGTTAGCAACGGTCTGGAGAGGATCCAGTAGGCAGCTTTTCATTGAAATTCATGTGTTTTAGTTTAGCAGTAGACCGAGTCCGGTGGATACATCTTCAAATACTGCTTCAGCTTTGTTCAACAAAAAGGGGAAGCACGAGGCAACGATGCTATAAAGAAGGTCAGCAGCAGAGGTACAGTGTGTGCGCACTAGCAGGCATGCCCTGATCCACTAACCACGGACTCCAAGGTGGTCTTCCTTACTGCATTAAACGATGTGCTGCTGTGTACTGCTCCAGAAAATACACTACTTGGCTGCTCTGAGCCCAGCTATACACACTACTCATGCACGTGCAACATTACCACCAAGACAACAAATTCCTCTGCAACCTACAGCCCCTCAGAACTCCCCCACGGCATCAAGACTTAAGCCCAAACTTGTCAACCACGTCAGATTGAGCCTGTCCATTTTTAAACCATTCGAGGCAGCGAGATTGTTGGTCCTCCAACCCACCCCATGGAGGGGGACACTGCTGCCATCACAAAGTGGCGCCCAAAGATCACACAACAACAGGGGCTGATGTTCAAGTTTGGGGTGGGTAACATTCCTGGCTCCACAAGGGGAAAGTGGATCGACTGCGGCTAGCACCAGAGGGGGAGAAAGGACAAAACTAGCCCATATTATACTCCTGCGGTGACTTAGTGAATTACTGAAGTCTAGAAGAAGACAAAACGGCACTTTGCGGCTAGTGGACGAGTAAATACTACAGCCCACCGCAGGTGGCCTTCATATCCATAGCACAGAAAGATGCTGGGCAAAGCTTTACAGCAATGTAAGCTCACACTGCTTCTAACCTCCACCTCACTATACCAATTTCCATGTTCCCTTTGTCGCTTCAGCACAGATTCTTTGCTGGTTTGAAATTCAATCCTACTGTAGTTACAAATTACTGCTACATACAAATGTAGATCTGATTAAGTGCAGCACAGTAAATATTTACAATTCTGGTGTGAAGTATTGTATTATTCAACAGAGTGGTTGACATTTTCCAAAACAAATGCAAATAACTCAAGTGCTAAAATTTCTAACTTCTTTAACCATGTTTCTTGCAATCACTTACCCAAATCAGAACGTGTATTTGTAAACAATTCCGCTGGACAGAACTCACAAAGATAATATTTGCACACCTGTGGGAATAGACAAGAAAACTTTACTTCCATTTGGACATTGTATGTTCATGACACACACACACACACATTTCCATGGGCTGCGCAGATCGAGCGGACATCCTGTTTGTTCTATCCATCTATATCGTATGTAGGTTCAGTAAAATGTAACTAGTTTGATTGTTGCAAATAAGGACCAATAAAAACTTAATTAATACGCTTTTAACAAACACAACTTTTGCAGATTTTACATTGGCTTAAGTATTAAGTTGCGAGAACAATTCTAAGTTTTGTTGCAGCCTGACGCCTTTGGGGGGGGGGGGTGGCCACAGTTGTCAATATAACTTTATTAGAAGAGTCTTCAATGTCATTGTTTGGCCATGAAAATACATCACTGATCTCTGGACAGAGAAAATAATAGCTCAATTGAGCATACAACTTCTGTGGCCTAAACAAGCATTAATTAAAAGTTACATTTAAGTCGACAATTAATGTGTTTGTGCAACTTTTAACAAAACACACAGCAAGCATTCACCATGACTGCCATGTATACGCCTACCGATGTCTCAAATGGGGCCCAGTTTCCTACAGTCCAAAACACATTTCAGATGCTGATCTAGCCACTTTTTTGATCTTGCTCTACAGTAGTGGTAGGCAATATGATATACCTCATGCGGCCCTTGAGCCCTCAAGAAAGGGCCACATAGCGCACAGGCTCCTCCCCTCAGCTTAATACTGTCCCACTCCTCTCCTTACACTGGGAACTAGTGATTAGCGCGGGTTGGGTCATTAGGCAGCTGACAGAGTGGGTAGAAGCCACAAGTCACACCAGCAACATCTTCACTCACTCTGCACGTGGGGAGGAGGAGGAAAGCAGGCTGCTAGGGGTGGCCAGCGACTGAGGGTTATCATGCGCTAGTTTTTCAATGTTTATTCTTCTATCTGTTATTAGAATGTTTCAATTGTACAGTCCCAAAAGAAACGTATTACCGAGGTCTGGTTTGCTTTAAATGTATAGATTCTTCCTCATGCGTGAACTTTTGATGTAGTGTAATTAGCAGTCATTTGTACTTCAGCACACATACAGTATGCTGTAAAATTTGTTTAATTGCTCAAAGAAAAATGAAGACCTGTCCATGTTTTAAAGTAAGGCCCAGACCCTCATATGCATGAGCTTAATCCAAGCAACGAAGTACGAAGCTAGGGAAAACAGAAGGCCCCTTTTTCCAGCCTAGAGAAAAAAATATTCTCTTCGATTTTATGGTACATAACATGTTGGTGATCATTAGAAACATGTGCGTTTAAGAGTTTAAAACATAACAAAAAATATTTATTTCAAACTTTAAAAGAAGCAAAGCCCCCAATATTAACCCCCCCCCCCCCGTAAAAAAAATTTTTTACAGGATTTGAAACCATAGGGTCCATATCAGATTGACTGCACAGTTTTCAGCACCCAACATTCTCACCGATTAAGTTAACAGATATGACTTGCTGTCCAATAGGAAGCCAACGCCATTTTGTTAAACCTGGGAGATGTAAACTTGGTAACTTTAGTTTGGCTAGATTAAAAAAAAAAAAAAAGGAAGAAGAAGGTGTGTGTCTCCCCCCCCCCCCCCCCCCCCGGGAGCATAAGCGAGGCAGGCGGCACGTGCAACCGAGTCGCCCGGTCTGCAGAGAGCTGCAGGGAAAAAGACAGGGTCACACGACAGGTTCGCCCTCATTGGCTGAACCGCTGGGGGGCGTGGCCTAGCGCTCCGTCGCGACTCATGCTCTCAATTTTCTTAAGCAGGAGTTTCTCGCGGCATGGCGGCCCCCCTTCGCAACGGTCCCGGTCCCATTGTGGGACGGCTCTTGTCCCTGCAGCGTTCACTGCAGTAGTCCTCGGGACCTGGCCTAAGAAAACAAGCATGAGGGATTTCTGCTTTAACTTATCCCTGGTAACCAGATGGCTAGGCGTGATTTTATATTCTTAATCTATTTTTTAGTAATGGAAGAGTTGGAATTTCCATTTCCTTGGGAAAAGGGTCACACTCTGTATAATCATTTCCCTCCATTTTGGTGGCATAATTGGCCAAGCAGTGGATCAGAACTTTACCTAATGGGCTAGGTAACTACTGTTCTCATTTCAAATATATATGCATTGGACGCTGGAGTCACGTGTGTATAGGTACAATGAGAAGCCCTAAAGTTGAGCTCACACAGAAAGCTACCTTGCTGCGCGTCCACGCCTCTGTCTGCTGGGCGATGTGTGCGCATCCCCAGCAGACAGAATGACATGATTGGAGGCGGGACTTTAAAAAATTTTTTTTTTATGTATGCGTGTTTGTGATTGGCTGGCAAAGTACAGGTGTACCGGCAGCCACGTCACGCTTGAAATTACAACCTCAGTTGTCTCCTTCAAGTGCAGCGGCATCAATGCTGTACTTCGCCGCCGGGATCGTTTTCAGTTTGAAAACTCCCGTAGAACACAGCAAAAGAGTTGCAAACATGCGCACGTCGCATCGCTCTGTCTGAACGAGGCCTTAGGGCTTGTCCAGGGTGGTGCTGAGCAGCGCACGCGCTGGACACGTTACGACAATGCACTGGGCCTGCGGCACCCAGCTGCTTGCCAAGCAAGCAAAATTGATTTTGCTGCTCGCAAGCGCGTCACGTGAGCGGTTCGCCCAATGAGGGAGAACCAGCTCTGTGACGTCGTGGCCGCGCCACCAGTTGCGCGCGCGCACCTAGCCGGCCAGGAATCGCCCAACCGAGCAGGGCGCAGCTCTGGAGCGCCAGTGCGCCCGTTTACACCCTGGACGAGGCCTTAATCTGCAGCATGGGATAATTACATCAAGCAGTTGGTAACATGAAAAGTTAAGGCACATTTTATATATCTTTGGCCTGTCACATCATGAAACGAGCACATTGTCAGACTTTAAGCAGCTCATTTGGTTTTGTTTGTACACTTTATGTATTTGTGCCTGTCAGAGCAGGAATGTTTTACACTTACTAAACTAACCCATCTCCTGGATGAACCTGAAGCTTTTATGCAAGGGGAGATATACACACACACACACACACACACAGTCTTAATCAACACTGAGCATTAGTGCGAATAATTCCCCACTAACCCGAGTTAACAGGCGGGTTTTGTACAAATTATTATTATTATAGCGCTTTATTAACAACACAAGGCCAATTATGGCGCCTGCTAGTTCTGTGTCCCCAGTACACATTCAGTATTACAGTATTACAAAGCAACACTCACTATATCCCAAAGACGACACGTGATAAGGCCTTTTCAGGGGAACAGACTGATTCGAGGAGAATATATATATATATATATATATATATATATATATATACACACATACATATACATACATACATACATTCATACACACACACATGAGCCAAAACATTCAATATTAACCCTTTCGCTGCTGGAGAACCACGTTGCTGGCTTCTGGGAAAGGGTTAACAGCAGCGCCTCAGTACGAGAGCGAATACTTATCCCCAAGTATGGGAGTACTCATCCCGGAGTATGAGTATTTATCCCGGAGTATGAGAGTGCCTAACCCACACCCCAGGTCTGATCGATGTACGTATAACAGCCCTAAGTGGGCCCAGAATAGTGAGTGTGACGGCGGAGGGAACTTTCCGGAGCCCCCTGTTACTCACACTGTCGTGGTCCCACCGCACGTTGCATCGTTTCTCGTCCGGGGCCAGGTTCCTGTCCCGTCCCATAAGCTCATCCAGCAGCTGGGCCGCTGAAAGCATCTTTACTGGCCGCTAGTTTGGGGTGTTTCTTTTGTTTTTCTTCTTCTGTACGGACACGCGCCTTCTCCTCCCCCCTCAGCTCTTCTGGAAAACAAAATGGCGCCGTAACGAGCGCTTTTCCCAGAAAGCAACGGGGTCAGCCATAGACCCGCCCCCTTTCCTCGGGCTGTATCAGAAGTCAGTCACTGTTGCTATGAGTGACGATTGGTCCCTCCTTGTGTCAAACACTGTTGCTATGGGTGAGAATCGATCCCTCCTTGTATCAGTCACTGTTGCTATAGGGGTGGATTGATCCCTCCTTGTGTCAGTCACTTCCTATGGGTGAGGATTGGCCCCTCCTTGTGTCAGTCACTCTTGCTATAGGGGGATTGATCCCTCCTTGTGTCAGTCACTGTTGCTATAGGGGAGATTGATCCCTCCTTGTGTCCGTCACTGTTGCTGTGAGTGAGGATTGGTCCCTCCTTATGTCAGTCAGTGTTGCTATGGGCGAGGCTTGATACCTCCCTGTGACAGTCACTGTTGTTATGGATGAGGATTGGTCCCTCCTTGTGCCAGTCACTGTTGATATAGGTGAGGATTGATCCCTCCTTGTGTCAGTCACCGTTGCTATGGGTGATGATTGCTCCCTCCTTGTGTCTGCCACTGATGCTGTGAGTTAGGATGGGTCCCTCCTTGTGTCAGTCATTGTTGCTGTTAGTGAGGATTGGTCCCTCTTTGTGTCAGTCACTGTTGCTATGGGCGAGGATTGATCCCTCCTTGTGTCAGTCACTGTTGCTGTTAGTGAGGATTGATCCCTCCTTGTGTCAGTCACTGTTGCTGTGAGTGAGGATTGGTCCCTCCTTGTGTCAGTCACTGTTGCTATGGGTGAGGATTGGTCTCTCCTGGTGTCAGTCACTGTTGCTATGGGTGAGGATTGGTCTCTCCTTGTGTCAGTCACTGTTGCTATGGGTGAGGATTCGTCCATCCTTGTTAGGGTGACCAGATTTTGAAAATGAAAAACCGGGACACATTTGTTTGTTTTTTTATATATATATAACAGTTTATTTATTGTAGTACACTTATACTTTACTACCATTAGAGAGAGAGAGAGAGAGAGAGAGAGAGAGAGAGTGTGTGTGTGTGTGTGTGTGTGTGTGTGTGTGTGTGTGTGTGTGTGTGTGTGTGTGTGTGTGTGTGTGTGTGTGTGTGTGTGTGTGTGTGTGTGTGTGTACACCTCAATAATCGAACAAAAAAAACCCAGATGTGAATGATTCTGAACACATTAACCAGTGTCTTGATGCCCCCTCTTCACAATTTCTAAAAGCAGCAATCCCGCCTGGGATCTTACCTGATCCGCAGTCCCTCAAGGTACTATACTGGAGGGGAGGTGTTCCTTACCTGTCTTCCGATGTCTCCCGCGTGAAATTTGAGTCAGATCTGGGAAAAAGCAGAGTAGGTTTCTTCGGTGTAGGTATACGGCAGTTAAGATAAGACAGAGGGTGAGGGAGACAGGGATGGAGGGAGACAGGGAGGGAGGGAGACAGCGAGGGAGGGAGACAGGGAGGGCGAGGGAGGGAGGGCGAGGGAGGGAGGGCGAGGGAGGGAGAAAGACAGGAAGGGAGGGCGAGGGAGGGAGACAGACAGGAAGGGAGGGCGAGGGAGGGAGACAGACAGGGAGGGAGGGCGAGGGAGGGAGACAGACAGGGAGGGAAACAGACAGGGAGGGAGGGCGAGGGAGGGAGGGAGACAGGGAGGGTGAGACAAGGAGGGTGAGACAGGGAGGGAGAGACAGGGAGGGAGACAGGGAGGGTGAGACAGGGAGGGAGACAGGGAGGGAGGGAGGGGGAGACAGGGAGGGAGGGAGGGTGAGACGGAGGGAGGGTGAGACACGGAGGGAGGGAGAGACAGGGAGGGTGAGGGAGGAAGGGAGGGTGAGGGAGGGAGGGAGGGTGAGACAGGGAGGGAGGGTGAGACAGGGAGGGAGGGAGGGGGAGGGAGGGAGGGTGAAACAGGGAGGGAGGTAAGGAGGGAGACAGGGTGGGGGGAGAGAGGGAGGGAGAGACAGGGAGGGAGAGAGACACACCCACACACACTGATACACACACACACTGATACACACCCCCCCCCCCACTGATACACACAAACACTGATACTGTTACACACACATACTGATACACACACACACTGATACACACACACCCACTGATACACACACCCCCCCACTGATACACAACCCACCCCCACTGATACACACACACACCCCCACTGATACACCCCCCCCCCACTGATACACACATACCCACTGATACACCCCCCCCCACTGATACACACACCCCCCACTGATACACACACACCCCCACTGATACACACACACACCCCCACTGATACACCCCCCCACTGATACACCCCCCCCACTGATACACACACACCCCCCCACTGATACACACACACACCCCCACTGATACACACCACTACTGATACACCCCCCCACTGATACACACCCCCACTGATACACACACACACCCCCACTGATACACACCCCCCCCCACTGATACACACACACCCCCACTGATACACACACACCCCCACTGATACACACACACACCCCAACTGATACACACACACACCCCCACTGATACACACACACACACACACACACACACACACACACACACACACTGATACACACACACACACACACACACACTGATACACACACACACACACCCACTGATACACACACCCACTGATACACCCACACCCACTGATACACCCACTGATACACACACACACACACACTGATACACACACACACACACACTGATACACACACACACCCACTGATACACACACACCCACTGATACACACAACACCCCCCCACTGATACACACACACACACACACACACTGATACACACATACACACACACCCACTGATACACACACCCACTGATACACACACCCACTGATACACACACCCACTGATACACACTGATACACACACACACACACACACACACACACACACACACACACAGATACACACACACTGATACACACACTGATACACATACACACACACTGATACACATACACACACACACACTGATACACATACACACACACAAACACACACACTGATACACATACACACACATACACACACACACACACACTGATACACATACACACACACACACACATCACTGATACACACACACAGATACACCCCGCACCGCCCGCCAGCCCCTGCACCGCCCGCGACCGCGCAGCAACCACTGCCCACCCCCGAGCCCATCTCCCACACCAAGGGGACGGGGGGAAGTGAGCGCCGGGGGGCAAAGCTGTGAGCGCTGGGGGGGGCAAAGCTGTGAGCGCCGATGGGCAATGGAGGGAGCGCCGATGGGCAAAGGTGGGAGCGCCGGGGGGGCAATGGTGGGAGCGCCTGGGGGGCTATAGTGGGAGCGCCGGGGGGGCAATAGTGGGAGCGCCGGGGGGGCAATAGTGGGAGTGCCGGGGGGGGCAATGGTGGGAGCGCCGGGGGGGGAAATGCTGGGAGCGCATGGGGGGGGCAAAGGTACAAGGTGGTACAAAGGCAGGCACACCCCTGCTACCACCTCCTATTACCCCCCCCCCCTGGCTGGGACCCGGGACAGAAGGGGGACACTCACCGCGCACAGAGGAGCCGGGTACGGGAAGACACGTGTGCTCTGCACAAAGCGGAAGTCCCGCCCCCGGCTTCCTCTGACCTGCCTGCAACCAATCCCCTGGGGGCCGGCCGGCATTCTAAGTCCCGCCCCTGGCATCATCATTCATCCAATCCCCTGTGGGCCGGCCGGCATTCTAAGTCCCGCCCCCGGCATTCTCCTTCATTCAGTCCCCCCGGCAGCATTCACACACACACATACAAAATACTTACCGGCCGCCGCATTCTCCTCACCGCCGCTGTTCCGCAATACCGGGACCAGGGACAAAAACCGGGACGACTTAAAACCGGGACAGGACACAAAAAACCAGGACTGTCCCGGTAAAACCGGTACGAATGGTCACCCTAATCCTTGTGTCAGTTCAGTCACAGATATCCCAACCCTGGTTTTAAAGCTATTCTCTGGCACTTACCGAAATAATGTATTATATATATTCCGCGTTACCAAGGGCGTCAATTAATTCGTCCACCCTTGGCATCGGATATGCGTCAAACTTGGATACCGCATTGACCTTTCGGAGGTCCACAGAAAATCTTACCTTCCCATCGGGTTTAGGGACCATAACTAGTGGACTACACCACTCACTGCATGATTCCTCAATCACTCCTAAGTGTAACATCTCTTGTACCTCCTTCTCTACCAGAGCCCTACGACTTTCAGGCAACCTATAAGGACGGGAACGTACTTTTACCCCAGGTGCTGTCTCGATCGCATGGGAAATTAAGTTAGTTTGTCCTGATAAATCAGAAAAAACATCATGGAATTGTGTAATTATTGCTAACAAGTCCCCTTTTTGTTCAGAGGACAACTGTTTACCCATTGGGATTTTATCGTCACTCACGATGTTCTCCCGTGGAGGCTGAGGACCCAAGTCTGTTTCCTCCTCTACCGGGTGGATGAATAGAGACCGCTGCATCTTCCAGGATTTCAGCAAGTTCACATGGTAAATTTGTTTACCCTTCCTGGACCCTGGTTGAGCGATCTCGTAATCCACATCACCCGTACGGCGGAGTACTTCGAATGGGCCCTGCCATTTGGCCAGGAGTTTACTCTCGCAACTGGGTAACAATAACATCACCTGGTCTCCCGGGTGAAACACTCTCATGCGAGCATTCTGATTGTAATGTCTCTCCTGACTGTCCTGGGCTGATCTAAGATTCTCCCTGGCAAAATGGCCGACCACATCTAGGCGCTTCCTAAGGTCTAGTACATATTGCAGGGTATTCTTAGAAGGGGACCGCTGTTCCTCCCAGGACTCCTTTAGGAGGTCTAGGATACCCCGGGGTTGGTGGCCATACAGCAATTCAAATGGAGAGAATCCCGTGGAGGCCTGGGGAACTTCCCGCACTGCAAAAAGCAGAAAAGTGAGAAGTTCATCCCAGGCTCTCTTCTCTGAATCTACAAATTTCCTCAGCATCCCTTTTAGAGTTCGGTTAAATTTTTCCACCAATCCGTCAGTCTGTGGATGGTAGACCGATGTCCGAACAGACTTGACCTCTAGTAACTTTAAGACATCCTGCATCAGTTTAGCCATGAAATTTGTACCTTGGTCTGTCAACATAACCTGGGGAAGTCCAACCTGTGAGAACAGTTCCAACAACTTGTTGGCTACTTGCTTCGCCGTTGCTGTTCTCAGGGGGAACGCCTCAGGATATCTTGTTGCATAATCAACTATTACAAGGATAAACCTGTGTCCTTTTGCAGCAGGTTCTAGAGGTCCTACCAAGTCTACCCCAATCCTCTCAAAGGGAACTGACACCAAGGGTAGAGGAACCAAAGGGGCTGGTTTTTGTCCTTTTGGACTAGTTAGCTGGCACTCTGGACATGCCGCACATAGCTTAGCAATATCACTATGCATCCCTGGCCAATAGAATCGGGATGAAATACGGTCCAATGTTTTATCCCTGCCCAGGTGACCACCCCAAGGGACAGTATGGGCTAGAGTGAACACAGATTTAACAAACGCCTTGGGAACCAATATCTGTCTGGTGACCTCCCCTGTTTGTGTCTGCCTATTCACCCTATATAGGATATCATTTGATAGCTCAAAATGGGGGAACACTATCACCCCCTGTGCATCTACAATCTGCTCATCAATTTTCACCACCTTGTCATACTGTCTAGCAAGGACTGGGTCTTCCCTTTGCTTCTGGCGAACGTCAGGGAGATACAGGTCTGGTAAATCTCCAGGGCCAATATCCCCCTCCCTCTGGCCATCCCCAACCATCACTTGTGACCTCTGATTACTAGAATGGTCACCTTGAGACCCAGATTTCTGCAACCAGTCCTGTTTGTCCGAGCGTCTTTGCTTCCGAGTCTTTTGAACCCGGTGTCTACTGGGAAAAAGGTCTGCCGAGAAGGGAAACAGTTTGCCAGGGTTCTCCTGAGCCCTAGAAGGAGGCTCCTCGTGAAAGACTGGAGCCATTAGGTCTGAAAAGAAAGGCCAGTCCCGACCGAGCACAACGAGGGCAGGGAGCCAAGGAGCAACTCCTACTTCGAGGTAAGTCTCCTGACCTTTTACCTGTAGCCGGATTTTAACCGTCGGATAGCGTTTTACATCGCCGTGTAGTCTTTCATCTCTCTCCGCTTGCAGCCGGGCCTGCTCCTGCATTAACTGTCCCTGCTGTCTGGTATGCTCGCACAGAAACTCTTTCAAAATTTCTTCCATTCTTGTGTGTGTGTGGCCCTTTAACTGCAGGAGCCTTTTGAAAATCCCAGGACTTCTGAACACCATATGTTGCAGGGTACATGCAACTACACACGCGGGTTTCTTGACAAGGCATATTTATTTAGCCTTAAAAGATATACAGCACACAAAAACAAAAATAGCTTTTCATCAGCAAACAAAAGAAAATGGCTTTTTCTTCAGCAGACAAAACAAAACAGTTTCTCTTTAGCAGACAGTGTAAAAATAAGGCAGCTACCCTTTTCTATGCAGGCGACAGACAGTTCATAATTCATGTACTTTGCTAACAGACCTTGTATCAGTAATTTCTTCAGTAGCTTACTCCTCTCCCCTCAACAGCCAGCACCATGTGTCTACAGCCTGGGGTTTAAAAACACATTGATTAGGCAGCTGGGATCCAACTAATTGTTCTGAGGTTCCCAGCTGAAGTTAACCTAGTCACTGCTGCACTGCAGACTAGACATAGGTCTGCCAGGCATATAGCTGGTGGCTTTTATTTACCCTGTCACAAGGATGAATAATAAATAATGTATAATTCCCTCCTGTACCTATAGGTATGTAGCCCCGGTAAGAAATGGGGGCTATATATCTTTCTCCTACTGGTGTAAGTCCTGCTAAGGGCAGGTCGCCAGTAGTTATCCTCTACAATCTATCCTAAACGCTGCTGCCATAATCACTCTACTCTTTCCTAAATCTGTCTCCGCATTTCCCCTCCTGAAATCCCTCTCATGGCTTCCGATCAAATCCCGTATCTCACACTCAATTCTCCTCCTCACTTTTAAAGCTTTACATTCTTCTGTCCCTCCTTACATCTCAGCCCTAATTTCTCGCTATGCACCATCCCGACTCTTGCGTTCTTCTCAAGGATGTCTTCTTTCTACCCCCTTTGTATCTAAAGCTCTCTCCCGCCTTAAACCTTTCTCACTTTCTGCCCCACACCTCTGGAATGCCCTTCCCCTCAATACCCGACTAGCACCCTCTCTATCCACCTTTAAGACCCACCTTAAGACACATCTGCTTAAAGAAGCATATGAATAGCACTGGATAATCATGGACACATGATACATAAAGCTTGGCCCTCTGCAGACGCACTTACTAGAATTCCCTCCTACCTACCTACCAATTAGATTGTAAGCTCCTCGGAGCAGGGACTCCTCTTCCTTAATGTTACTTTTATGTCTGAAGCACTTATTCCCATGATCTCTTATTTATATTATTTGTTATTTATATGATATGTATTACTACTGTGAAGTGCTATGTACATTTATGGTGCTATATAAATAAAGACATACAATACAATCATGGGTTTCCCCCCCTTCAAGCCCTGCCTTGATTGATGGAGGTAGGCCCCCTGCCTCTGTGTGGAAGGCCTGAGACACAGGGGAGGGGCCTGATGACATCAGGAGGGGTGGGGCTGACCTGTAAGAGACAAGCAGTTCTGTCCTGGGAGCAGAGAGTGTTGGAGTGACTGACCTGAGAGTTCATGATTAGAGTGATACCTGTGCTAGGAGGAGAAGCTAAAGACCAGCCGGTTTAGAGCTGATAGCACTATAGTGCGGTGGACCAATGCCCCTCATCCTGTTCAGGGGGTGACGGGGGGAATCTATCCTCACCCAGAGGGTATACCCTAGGGGTGGGTGTCGGGGGTATTGAAGCCCCATACAGCCCTTCCTGCAGGGGTACAGCCTGGAGGAGAAGGAGTGGAGGACAAGACCCTGTACACTGTACATGAACTGCTGCTGTGTATGAACTGCTGCTATGTGCTGCTACAGAGAGAATAAAGAGACATTGCTGCTTTTATCAAAGACTTGTGTGTGAGACTGAAATCTCTCGCCCTGAGACCAGGGCTTCTCTGGGAGGATTTCACCCTACCCCTATAGGGCTCGCCAGAGATGGAGGCGCTGCACCATCGTTGCTAAGAAGATGAAGGCATACACCCCAGAAGCCTGCCCCTGTTGTCCCCTATACCATCGCGGGAGACTCAGGCCCTCCTGTTCCTCACAGGTACGCACCACCCACATACATGTAACCAGCCCTCACTACACCCTAGGGGTCCAGTCTGCGACCGGGGGGGGGGGGTTGGGGGAAACATGGGTCACATTTACAGGCGCTGCTGAGATCCAGAACAGGACAGGCTTTTAGCGAAGCAGAGCTGGAAGAGTAAAGTGCACCTTCCATGCAAGTGCTGTAGAGAGTATACCAGGGGTAGTCAGGGGAGCGTGGGCTCTCGCACAGTACGCCCTGGGTGCCCTAAGAGGGTGTTGTAAGATGGGTGTGGAGCTATAGCTGTCCTAGTCCCTTGAGGCAGATAGTGTGAGGCAACTGGGGGGGTTAGCCTGTTAACTAGTCCAGGGACCATGGCCCAGGGCCCGCACTATGAGCGGCCAAAAGTAGGAGACGCCCGTACTTAGGGAGATGCCCGGTACACTAGCCAGCACCCACATAAAACACACCACAGAGTACTTGCAGGAACCGTCAGCGAGAGCGGTGCACAGAGAAAGAGTTCTGCCTAGCCTGGGGTACGCCACATCATATCAGTGAGAGCATGCAGAGAGCATCAGAGAGCGTTAGTGAGAGCAGTCAGTGTCTAGGAACGAGCTATGCACTAGACACTGAGAATAGTGCACATATACATTTGGAGGGCTCATCAAAGATGGCGGCCATCACTACATGTGCTCCGCGGAGCAAGAAGGAGTTAAAAATGGAGACAGCAGCGCCATCCACGGCCCAGCAGCTAGCAGCCGTCCCAAAATGGCGACTCCCGCCAATCCTGGATCGCGCACGTGAAGCGTGCAAAGAGACTGTTAGAGAAATGTGGCGGGAGATGTGCAGGGGTTTGGCGTCAAACCCAGATCCCCTGCAAAAGGAGCGGAGCGGCGCGAAAGCCCACCCACCTGTGCTGTGACTGGCCGACAGACAAGGCCACATCACACTGAGCGAAGGAGTGCCCCTCCTCTTGTTTCCACCAGAGGGAGGGGGCTCCAGGAAAGCCAATCAGAAGCGTCCACTCCGGAGAAGGGAGGGACAGGAAGTGAGAGCGAGGAACTTCACTTTTGTCTGACATTCGCAGAGAGAGGAGCGGAAACATTGAACTGTTCAACCCCTGCGCACATGATGGCCGAATTAAATATGACCACCTTCCAGTTTCCAGGAGGCTTCCTGGTAGTGGAGCTCGACGGCCGAGAGTACCTCAGGTGCCTGTGCATACATTGCAGGACACCCGGACCGGCCCCAAGCACCAAAGCACAATGCCCTCAATGTGGCACGTACTACCTGTGGCCTACCGAGCCATGGCCAATGATAAAGACCCCTCGGGGTGCCCCTCTGGGAACCCTAGCGGAGGTGGCGGAGACAGCAGACGAGGCTGCCCTACTTCCCTGCATCACCACTGAGGTGGGAACCAAGGCCCAGCCGTCTACCGAGCCGAGAGAAACTCCGGCGGAGAAGAGCGCGACCGCAGTGGAGGTACCGGAGCGGGCCGGTTTCCTACCAATACCCATTGGCAGTGCAGCGAAAGACCCTGGTGACTCCCTAGCGGAGGAGCCGATCGAGTCGTGTTCGGAAGAAGATGGCGTCCCAGCGGTGGCGATGCGCCTACCGGCGAACCACCCCAGCTGTAAGAAAGATGGCGGTCTACTTACCGGAGAGAGGGAGCAGACGAGTCCGGCCCCCCCCCCCTGACAGCGAGCACTGGTGCGGCCTGAGGCCCGTAGAAGTCCCACGGCCGTGGTGACTCCCAGTGCGGCGGAAACGGGATCCGAGACGGCCCCGGAGGAACCAGAGAGCATCAGCCGGCAGCGGAGCGGTAAGGAGACTCCACCACCCCCTTACTTCCGCCAGGCGAAGACGGAACCTGCAGAGGATGAGAGAGAGAGGCTTGCGGCCTACCTGCCCATCCGCGGACCGGATGATCCACCACCGCCCCTTCCAGTCCTCGACACACTTCCGGTGCGAGACCACGGAGCGGATGGAGATTCCGCGGGCGCCGACGATGACGTCACTTCCGGTTCCGGCTGGCACGGAGGCCCGGCGGCCATATTTGCAGCCCGAGGAGCAGCCATGGCAGCTGCACTTGCCACCCTTGACTGCCACGGCGTTCACCGAGGAGCACGAAGCACGCCAGAGAGGGAGAGCAGAAAGATGCCCACTGGTCGTGGCATTGCCCGACTGATAGACTCTTTCACGGACATTGCCCCAGTCCCTACCCCTAGCGCCATTGCCCCGGCCACTGCCCCTGCACTGTCATGAGTCATGACACCGGGACCTAGCGGGGATAAATTAAGCAAGAACCCCAAATATTCCAAAGATTGGAGGGATTGGGTATTGAGTGACGAGGGATCTGATGGGGAAGTACCATATGCCAATGTGATACATGTGCCTAACCCTATATCATTTTCTGCTGTGTCTAGAGGGAGGACCCGAGGGCCCCAGAGTACTGCGGAGGCAGGGCCTGTAAGCAAGGTGGTCCACAAAATGAACCCCACCATCTACACCGATAGCAGAGGTAGACGCAGAGGCTCGCACTCTACTGAGGCAGTCACATCAGGTGTGTCATCACAAACCGAGTCATAGACAGATACTTCCAGTGCAGTGTCAGAATACGAGCACCGTGTCAGGTGGTGGGCACCCCTGTTCACAGGCTACCACAAGGGGATGGACCATACCAGGTTCCTGCTAATCAGGAACAACATAGTTGACCATTGGTGGGCGGTAGGTGCCTTTTCTCCCCAGGAGGTATACGGATGAGTTAGAGCATAAGTACCAGGAGATAGAGCAGAGGAACATCCTTCCCAAGGGGGCTGCCATATTATACGATGATATTGCCCCAACGGAACCTGAGTTTTGGGTACTGCCAAGCAGGGCGGGTAACCGGAAACTTACAAAATTGAGCCGAGCAGACAGGGCCATAGTGGCTAGGTATAGGCAGTCACACGGATATGATTTCCCTTATGTGCCTGAGCCGATAATGAGTGAGATAGAGGAGCACAGAGATAGCTGGCTCAGGGAGGCAGTGATGGAGTACTTGCGAACGAGGTTCGGGAAGGCAGGCTATCACAATGAGGACAAGACCAGTGATGTAGTCCGGGCCTGGAGTGTGGGGAGATGCATATACATGCACAGTGTGGTTTATCGGCCGGAGTCTGGGTCGGTACAGCCATACTATATCACCATAACTGATCATAATGGGCGGGAGGTACGAAAGCCTGACCCAAGACATTATTACTAGTTGGTTCTCCCCGTTGGGAGTAACCGTGTGCTGTTGTTTACGCCATCTGGTGGATGGTTTGATGCATATCCTAACCAGCAATGTGTTTGTTTCCCAGATGTTTATCTGCAGGATGGTGCTGCTAAAGTTAGGTCCAAGTGGGGACAATTGGATTCCACCTGAGGGAGAGTGTAGCCCCGGTAAGAAATGGGGGCTATATATCTTTCTCCTACTGGTGGTAAGTCCTAAAAAGGGCAGGCCGCCAGTAGTTATCATGGGTTTTCCCCCCTTCAAGCCCTGCCTTGATTGATGGAGGTAGGCCCCCTGCCTCTGTGTGGAGGGCCTGAGACACAGGGGAGGGGCCTGCTGACATCAGGAGGGGTGGGGCTGACTAAACTTAGGCTTGCCTGTTCCTGTAAGAGACAAGCAGTTCTGTCCTGGGAGCAGAGAGTGTTGGAGTGACTGACCTGAGAGGTCATGATTAGAGTGATACCTGTGCTAGGAGGAGAAGCTAAAGACCAGCCGGTTTAGAGCTGATAGCACTATAGTGCGGTGGACCAATGCCCCTCACCCTGTTCAGGGGGTGAGGGGGGGAATCTATCCTCACCCAGAGGGTATACCCTAGGGGTGGGTGTCGGGGGTATTGAAGCCCCATACAGCCCATCCTGCAGGGGTACAGCCTGGAGGAGAAGGAGTGGAGGACAAGACCCTGTACACTGTACATGAACTGCTGCTGTGTATGAACTGCTGCTATGTGCTGCTACAGAGAGAATAAAGAGACATTGCTGCTTTTATCAAAGACTTGTGTGTGAGACTGAAATCTCTCGCCCTGAGACCAGGGCTTCACTGGGAGGATTTCACCCTACCCCTATAGGGCTCGCCAGAGATGGAGGCGCTGCACCATCGTTGCTAAGAAGATGAAGGCATACACCCCAGAAGCCTGTCCCTGTTGTCCCCTATACCATCGCGGGAGACTCAGGCCCTCCTGTTCCTCACAGGTACGCACCACCCACATACATGTAACCAGCCCTCACTACACCCTAGGGGTCCAGTCTGCGACCGGGGGGGGGGGAACATGGGTTACAGGTACATAACATTTTTAGGGGTCCTGTAAGAACAGCTGTATATTAAAACCCTTTGGTCCAGATCCACAAAAGGGTGCTAAGCTTTAGCACGCCTTTACTCCCATGCATTTGTAGGCTATAAATAGCCAAAGTATAATTTTCTACTTTCTCTTTGGTAAAAGCTCATTTTTTCCAATACAAATGTATACCAAGATGTAAAATCTATCACGAATTATGGCTATTTTTGTGGGGGAACTGAGGAGAACTGAGTTCAGCCATTAGAGATTGAATGAGAAACTCTATACAGGTAATATAGTGATTATGAAATCATCTGAAATGGGTCTGGAATAATACCTGTGTGTAAATACACTGTACATGCTTTTGCTACCACAATTAGAAATTTTACAGCTGAAATATTAATTGTAGTTTAGATGCACATTCATGTTTTCCTTGGGTTCTAGCACCCTTTGCCCTACAAAACCACTGTGCAGCAGTCATCTTGGCTCCAGGATCATATAATAATTATTATCGCAATCTCATGTCCCTAGATCAGTGTTTCTAAACTAGGGTGCCATGTTACACAGGGGTGCCTCAGATCAGGGCCACCTATAGGGGGGACAGTGGGACTTCTGTCAACCCTACAGTGTATGTCCCTCACCTCCCCTTTGCCGGCCGCCACCCATCTGTCCCCCCTTTGCAGACCTGTAGGGTCCTCTCGTTTACTGGACATTTTTCTCCAGCCTTGGTGTCCCTAACCATTTCTGGGATCTCCAGCAGGCTGATCCAAAGGCCCCAGATAAGCCCATTACCCCCCTTAGACTCCCCAAGGCCAATTACTCCTTTATACCCACCCCCCCATCTTGACATATTACTGCCTTGTACCGATCCCTATTACCACCTTATACCCTCCAGGCCCATTACTCCAATATACCCCCAGAAATGTATTGCTAGGGTTAAATCAATAATTTGACAGTGGAACAATAATTTTTTTTAGGAGTATTACTCTATTTAGAGCCCCTTTCATCTTCAAGAAGAGAGACTCCAACATAGGGGCCTATTCTTTATCACCCGATCAGGCTGTTTTTCGTCCGAAATTCCCCATTGAAGTGCTGCATGATCAAACCCAAAGAGCAAGTGGAAACACTATTACCGGTAATTCTTATGCTAAAAATCTGTATCAAACGTAAGAAACTGTTTTCCATTTGAGGTAGGTATAGTCCATAGTGGAGCCAATACATCAACACTTACATTGTGTTGATACATCACCCCTTATTCTTTCTTTACCTGCTGATGATGTTGGTTCCCATCAGTGATTGTACACTTGTGGTACAGCAGCCTGCTTTGGATACAATCATTGCAACAATCTCCTAAAAGTGCAGTTCTTCTTGGACTGTCTGAACTATTTTTATTTTTACATTATTTTTCTTTCCTACCGATTCCAAATTAATTGTAAAATATCCTTCAATTTGTCCATTACTTGGAGTTTTCTAAAATCTGCTTTAAAAGTCAGGCTCGCTGCAAAGTTGAAATTGCTGTTGCATTATTTCCTATTTGATATGAACCTTTAACAAAAGCAGAGTTTAATATATCATCTGTGATACTGTACATTTTGTAGTTAACTTTTCAGGAACAAGTGTGTAGTATTATTAAATGTACACTGTTTCCAGGGTTGCCACCTTATATTGAAGGCTAAGGCCTCGGATACAGTAGGTGCGCTGCGGAGCGTATGGCATCGCGCGCGACTGCTGCAGAGGCGATCTGAGGCCTCAGGATCTGGAGGAGGAGACACGATGGGGAGGCGTGCTGTGATGTCACATGAGCAGTTCGCCCTCATTGGCTGAACAGCTCATATTTTTCCAAGAAATTCTCTTCCGCTGAGAAGAATTATGACGTGGGTAACAGGGAACATCTGGCCGTGAAAATGGCTCTTCAAGAGTGGAGACATCTCCTGGAGGGGTCTAAAAAGCCGTTTACCATCCTCACGGATCACAAGAACCTTCTCTACATTGAGAGTGCTCGACGCCTCGGTCCGCGATAGGCTCGTTGGTCTCTTTTTTTTTCTCGATTCGATTTTCACCTTTCTTATATTCACGGGACTAAGAACGTAAAGGCGGACGCACTTTCCTGACTACATTCCACTGAAGAGGATCCAGAGCAGTCCTTGGAAACCATCCTTCCACAGGAGAGGATTATCGCCACTTCCTCCTTCAAGAATCTTGATTACTTATTTATTTATTTATAAAATATTTTACCAGGAAGTAATACATTGAGAGTTACCTCTCGTTTTCAAGTATGTCCTGGGCACAGAGTTAAGACAAATAATACATGTTTACAAATACAGTTACATAATGAGCAGGGCATACATTATATACAAGACATTGCATGATAAGATTATGCTTTCCCAGAGACACATTCCTAAAGACTTGGTTGTTCCCGACAACAAACTCTTCGTACCTGCCAAATTTGTTCCTGAAGTCCTGGCTTGGGGTCACTCTTCTAAATCTGCAGGTCATACAGGTTTTAAGAAGACTATTGACCTTATTCGTCAGAATTTCTGATGGCCTAAGATGTCTCAAGACGTTTTGGAATTTACCCGCGCTTGCCCTACATGCGCACAGAACAAGTCTCTCCATCAAAAACCCCAGGGTCTTCTGTTACCTCTTCCAGTCCCCGACCGTCCCTGGTCCCACATTTCGATGGATTTCATCGTGTACTTACCCAAATCCAGAGGAATGAACACAATCTTGGTGGTCGTGGACAGATTCTCTAAAATGTCCCACTTTATTCCACTTAAGGGATTACCCACCTCTCCCGCCCTCGCGGACATCTTTACGGATCAGATTTTCCGGATTCATGGGATTCCTTCTTCCATTTTGTCTGACAGAGGTTCCCAATTTGTATCCTTCACTAGGAGATTGGGCATCTCTTCTTCCTTCTCTTCTGCCTATCATCCACAGTCCAATGGACAGACAGAGAGAATCAATCAATCCCTGGAGAAGTACCTAAGATGCTTCATATCTGATACCCAGGATGATTGGACTCAACTCCTTCCTTGGGCAGAGTATGCTGTTAATTCTGCCAAGAATGAAGCCATACGTGAGTCGCCCTTTTTTTAAAATAAATTATGGGTTTCACCCTCCCTGTTTACCCATTTCCAACATTCCTTCGGGAGTACCTGTCGTAGACGAATGCATTTCCGCCCTCCAAACTGCATGGTCCTGGATTCAGTCTACCCTTCTTGACTCCTCCCGCAGATCGAAACTTCAAGCCGATCGCCATCGTCGTACGGCGCCCAGTTACAGACCAGGGGATTTGGTTTGGCTCTCTTCTAAGAATATCCACTTAAAGGTACCATCCCCAAAATTGGCATCCAAATTCCTGGGCTCTTTTCCTATCTGTGAATGGATCAATCCTGTGGCGGTCCGCCTCCAACTACCATACAGTATGAAGATTCCCAATGTTTTTCATGTGTCCCTCTTAAAGCCTTTCGTCACCAGTCACATCTTCCCGGACCAGACTCGTAAGCCGGATCCTATTACCGTCCAAAGAAACGAAGAATATGAAGTCCACTCTCTCTTGGATTCCCGCCTATCCAGGGGCCAACTCCAATTCTTGGTGCAGTGGAAGGGCTTTGGCCCTGTGGAGAGGTCTTGGGTTCCTTTAAAGGACATGCATGCCCCGGGTCTTCTTAGGGCCTTCAGAAAGAAGTTTCCAGAGAAACCTTTTATGGACCGTCCTGAGGCCGTTCCTGAAGAGGGGGGTACTGTTAGGAATCTGCGTCCCCTGCATCCCTCACACAGAACACTCTCTACCTTCAGGGAGACCCTTGAAGCACGGCGCAACCCTGCCTTACCGGCCTCCACAGCTCCTCATCTCTGCCACCATCGCAGGATCATCCCCCTCAGCGATTCCGCCACTCTTCCCTTTCCTCAGCGCCGGGCGCGTTCCCTTCTCCCCACACGCACGCATGCAGTTTCCTCCGGCGCGGCGCACACGAGCCTTATGGAGCGCACGCACAGTGCACACTCTTCTTCCTGCCCTCCGGACCTCAGGCTCCGCCCCCGCATGCCGCGCTGGCGTACTTACTGCAGTACTAAGATTCACCTGGCTTGTAATGGCTGCACCAATCCGGAGAGTCTCCGTGCAGTTCCTCCTGACCTGCCCCCGCTCCTGATTGGACCTCCCTGCTTTATCTAGCTTCTCTGTACTCTCAGTCTTCGCTCGACATAGTCTCTGCATGGATGATACTCTGTCTACTCTTGGTGATTTCACAGGTTCTGACACGGCTCGTACGACTACCCCCTTTGGCTCCTGACATCGGCACTCCTCGGATTACGCACTCTCTGGCTCCCCTCGAACACGGCTTGGACTTTGACCTTCCTCCACTCTCTGACCTCGGCGTCACAATCACGATTCTACTTCTACACCCGGTACCGGCAAGTATTGTCTACCTTACTACATCTGGCCTGGCAACGCTTAATACCAGGAAAAAGTGTCCATGTAGGAGCCGAAGCACAGCCACACCAAAGCAGAATAGGACAAGATGGTTAATCTCAAAAAAATTATTGGCTAAGAAAAGCATAAGGACAGACATCCTAAAAATCCTCTGACATGTTTCACGCACAGGGCGCTTCAGAGGATTTTTAGGATGTCTGTCCTTATGCTTTTTTTAGGCAATAATTTTTTTGAGATTAACCATCTTGTCCTATTGTTTTGGTGTGGCTGTGCTTCGGCTCCTACATGGACACTTTTTCTTGCTGATTACCTGCCTGGATACACACCTATTTGGAGACGCTGTGAGGCTTATCCCACATTAACCTTTACGCCCCACTCCGGCTGCTTTGGCGTGTGGTAACTTAACCCTTGGAGGAATTGGGAAGTCCCTGAGCTGAGGCGGACGCCCTCATTGACGGCGACACCACATGGGGTATTATGGAATCAGTGTGAACGCCTGACCAGCACCCGGTAATCTACACTACGAGTGACGCCGCGCTGTCCCACCTCCAGGATCTCTGCGGAGGAACAGCCACCCGCAGTGAAGGATCAGAGCTTCGGTCTGACCAGGTCGAGAGGGACTGAAGTTGCGCGAGTACAGTAATTACTGTATGCTTCCTACAGCCGGCCTTTGGGTCTTGTTCATATCATTATTTCATCAGGGATATTTACAAACGCACTCATGACAACACACACCTTCAGACACTTATACCTGACCCTGCAAATACTGGATATATACTTCATACTACAGCATTGATTCCAGCTTGACACCACTGCAATTGTTTTTAGAGCTCCGGTTGTTTTGGTCTTTTTCTAGACCGATTTTCTTCTACTACAAACGCTTAATACCACACTCCGGACACGCTCCCTTTGCTGCGGGTGCGTGTATTACCACTTCCCCCTTCAGCTCAGGGGATGGGTCTGGTCTGCGGGTAGCACCGGCGTAACATAAACCAAGCATGACAGTCTGTAAAACCACTGCACAATTATTTTACTTCTTATTGGTTTTATATATATATATATATATATATATATATTATATTATTTACTTAGAAAAAAATATTGCGTTTGATAGTTGAAATTGAGTGGGGTGAAGTGGGGGTATTTATTTAAAAAAAAATGTTTTACCAGGAAGTAATACATTCAGTTACGTCTTGTTTTCAAGTATGTCCTGGGTACAGAGTTATGATTACAAATACAGTTACATAAGTGAACAGGGTTTACATTGAACGCACAGTTAAAGATAATATATATTATGGGCGTATGTAACAGTTACAGACCAGATTAAAATGTGAGACAGCTTTGGTTTTGAAAGAACTTAAACTGGTGGTGGATGTGAGAGTCTCCAGTAGGTTGTTCCAGTTTTGGGGAGCAGCCAGATACTTTGTTGACACAATATGTAGAAATCTGCCATGCGCTCCAGGTGGAATGGAACAGGATCTGTGTGATCCGAAGGGGGGAGAGTACATGGGGAGCATAATCAAATAGGCAACATCCAAGGGGAGGAGGTGGGGTGGAGAAAAGGGGGCAGTATAAGTCCTCTTATATCTTATATAAGTCCTCGTATATCTTCCGTTGAAACCCTCTAGTATCCTCCTCCCTCACAAAGAAACAGTGCAATGATGCATAAAGCATGAAGGTACTCATAGGTTCAGACAGTGGGGAAAACACCTCTCACTGCTAAATGTATATCCAACACAGAGCTCCCACGGAGGGTCAGGCAAAGGGAAATACTCAGATTAAAATGTGAGACAGCTTTGGTTTTGAAAGAACTTAAACTGGTGGTGGATGTGAGAGTCTCCGGTAGGTTGTTCCAGTTTTGGGGTGCACAGTAAGAGGAGGAGCAGTCGGATACTTTGTTGAACCTTGGGACCATGAACAGTCTATTGGAGTCAGATCTCAGATGATAAGTGCTGCATGTGGTAGGGGTGAGGAGCTTGTTCAGATAGACGGGTAGCTTGGCCCTACCACATGCAGCACTTATCATCTGAGATCTGACTCCAAAAGACTGTTCATGGTCCCAAGGTTCAACAAAGTATCCGGCTGCTCCAACTCCTCTTACCAGTATTAAAGGTAGATAGACATATGAACCTGTTAGGCTAAGTCCCCGCTAGCGCTGATCGGGCTAAGTCCCCGCTCACGTGGTGCTCGTGCGAGTGCACACACGCTCACCCGTGATCGGCGCTTAGTTAAACAAAAAACTATACTTACCCACTCGCTCAACTACCCGCAATGCCCCCCCCTCCCCCCGCGCGTGTACAAGAAGGATACCCGGCGCTCATGCTTGGAGCGCTCTCCAAGCATGAGCGCGCTCAGCACCAGCGTGGACTTGGCCTTAGGTAGCTGACATGAAGACATGCACGCCCTATGGCTACTAAGGAGTTAATTACATATTTTATTATTGATTATGCCAAGTATATATTACTTAATAATATACGGTATACCTGGCACCTTTGGTTTTAGAGCGAAAATAGAACTTTCTCTTGGCTCTACTATTTTCTTAGCTGCCTCTACACCCGAAACATTTTCAATGCATTTTATATAGAATTACTTTTTGGGGGGGGAAGAGGTTCGATTTTTGCGAAACAGCAGCTGCCACTTTGGAAAAAACAGAATAGGCCCCTAAGTCTGATAGAAAAAAAGTTGTGGTACAGTAAGTGGTAAGAGACTCGTGGTATGAGGCGGTTAAGTATTAAAGGAAAGTTAAACACGCACTTCACATTATTTGCAAAGAAATAGATAGCTGTGTATTAATAGAGCATAAATACTGGGTGATTATTGATATTATTATACTATATATTTTGTGTTATCTATTTATTTTGCAGTTGTTTTTTCCCCCTTTTATTGACACCTGTCAATATAGCACCTATATTTTTCTATGATTCATCTGGTTATGTTCTTTTTACGGCTGTGATACCCCAAGTTTGCATCCTGTTAGACTTGTAATACTAGAAAATAAGTAAATAAAAATATAAATGCTTGCTATGTTGTTATTGTTACCTGCAAATAAAATGTCTAATATTAAGAATTTTGTATCTTGATATATTACTCCTCTCTAGTTTTATACACACACATAAATATACAAAACTCAGTGAAAGCACTCCTGGAAATAAATAGAACAAGAATAAGTACTTAGTTGTAGTGCAGATATTCGCTGGATGATCTGTGTGCACTTCTCCCGAATAAAAAAAAATAGAAAAATAGAAAAATATAAAGATACACACGAGCGAAGTTTCGAGCCAAAACAAAGTCCCTTTCTAAAGCTCCTACGTCGCTCACATTTTATTGTTTGTATCTTATGATGTGTTAAATAAATGTATCTTTATATTTTTCTAATATTGGAGCTCTGTGGACATTTTGTCTCTTGTATACAGTATATCATGAAACATCTAAATCACATATAGAATGATGACTGTACATTAAACTTCACCGCGGAATATGGTGGTGCCACACAAATAAAATATAATAACAATACATGTAGGAAACCTATTTACCTAATCTTCCCTTGTATATTTCATAAATTACAGGTTGATTCCCCCAAATTGTATCATTATAATTAAAGTCCTCTTATTGGTTGGTATAAGACATTGAGTTGAAGCATTATGTATATTGAATTTGCCTCTACAATGACACTGAACTAGAGACATTCATGTTAGTGAGAGATAACTCAGACACAGATATTCCCAACTTCTAGTCCTAAAACATGCAAGAAGAACAGTGAGAAATAATATTATACAATGTACATGGAGTGATCCCCGAGGTTAAACTTGGTTTGGTTACGGTATTTCCCCGGAACTAAATGTTTGGGCTCCAGGTGCAACACATAATACTGTCCCCCTGGAGAGAGTTTGTGGCAAATAATCTGCGTTTTACAGCAATTATATGCAGGGAGCGGGGAGCGGGGAGCGGGGAGCAGGTCTATTCTCCAATGTTTCATGTTCATTTAGCATTGAAAGCATCTCGCCCCCCCCCCCCCACTGATACATTATATCTCACCACATACTGTACAGTGGGAACAAACATCATTTCTATCCTCCTATTACTTATAATAACTCTTTGTAGAACACACATTCCAAACAAAACCCTTTCACCACTCCAAATCTTATTTGTAACACATTGAAGTAATGTTTTCCCCGTACACATTAAAAAAAAAAAAAACATTTAACACCTTAAAAAACATTATTTTTGAACTGCACAATTAAAACATAAATCTTTTAAAAAAATTACACCTATTAGGTACAACACTCTTTATTTTTGTAACTGGTTTCCTCTCTCCGCACTGGGACAGCACATGGTATTCCTGGATACATGATACATGGAAGAGAGACTGAGAGAAGCTGCAGCTTTGGGGGATCTGGAAGAGGTGCAGAAACTTCTACAGAACGGGGCGAACCCCAATTCTCAGAATGAAATCAACGGATGGTGAGTTCCACCCCACACTTCCCTTGGGCTCCCGCATGTGGGTGATTAAACCCTTTGAGTGACCTGGGACGGAGCTCCTATGTCCTGGTACCCCACGAGATAGCTACTCACTCTCCCCAATACCAAATGCTTGTTCTCTTAGGGTAGCCCGTGTCCGGAGCGCAGGGCGCGGCCGGAACTGATGGCGGACGCAGGATAACCCCTCGTCTTCCATTCTGTCCTCGGGGCCCACGACCGCTCCGGCGCTCAAACGGTTAAAGGAGCACTTTTATGTTTAATTTTTATTTTGTTAATGATTACTTTACACATGAATAGGGCTTTTTTTACCCGCCTCTTTGGGGTGCAGTGGGTTAGTGGGTAGTTTAGCATAAGGTGGTCAAAGCCATTAACCCCTTGGTTACCATAACGGTGACTATTAGCTTTGGTACCCAATTCCTGAGATATAACATTGTTATTTTCTCTATTGGGAAATCAGTACGGCTACCAGGCCAACTTCATTCAATTGAGTCAATAAGAGGTTTTTTCTGGTTGATCTAACAGCCATCTTTCTTTTAAAGGGCAAATATTTCCTGGAGTAAAAAATAGTGGGGTTCATTTCTGGTGAATAATTTACAGGATTCTAGAAAATATTTGATAGGGTACATTGTAATGTCAAAATACATGTAATATGTGATAAGGTGTTGTGATGGAATAATAGTCATGTATCACTTATCATGATGTAATTTATTGTTAAAATTTTAATTTAAAACAGCATTTCATGTTGCCATACCTGTTTTTTCCTTTTGATGTCAATGTGCTGTGAGAGTGTTTTAATGAGCTTTCAGTCAGAAAAAAAAACTTATTTTCCTTAACGGTTCTTACATGGGATTTTATTAGAGCCCCTTCTAATTCAGCAAGAACCATGTAGTCATATTAATAATTGCTTTATGTAAAATAGTATACATAGCTGTTTTTAAGATGGAATACAGTAATGGCATAGGATGTGGGGGGGGGGGTTCTTAATCACTGTATAATTGCATTTTTATTCATTCTTCATAGGACTTGCCTCCATTGGGCATGCAAAAGGAATCATATTCAAGTTATTTCGTATCTGTTAGAATCCGGAGCAGATAAAGATATTTTCACAAACAAAGGAGAAAAACCAGTACAATTAACATCAAAAAAATATATAAAGAAGATTTTGGGAGGTGAGCTTCTAATGTTCTGTCATAATAAATTAAGATTTTTGTTCATGAAAAATACTGCGTTTTTTACATTGCTGTAAGACCGTTTGTGTATTATGTTACGAACACTTAAATGCATAGCACGTAATGTACTTTGGAAACAGTGCACAATCATAGCACATTATTTTGTAGAAACAATACACTTTCAAAATATATTCTCCATTAGATGCCACCATGGTGCTTACAAAGTTACATTTTTACCAGGCAAGATTAAAGGTCTCATACAATATTTAACTGAGCTTCACTGAGTGAAGCAGGGAATGAAAAAGATAAACAGGATAAAGCTCTGAAAAAGGAAACAGCGTTGGACACCGAGTGTGACAGCTATTATGTGGGAGACGAAAATGAAGTAATATAAAAAGGAGTGTAATGGAAACAATGGACCAAGAAGGGATGAGGTGGCCAAGCTGTTTGTTGAGCAGGGTGCGATGGTTATTGGCCGGTCTGATATGTAGTGAGTAGGGGCGTTGCCACCAGGAGCAACCCTGTAAGCTCAGATGCCATTGGCTTGACCTTCACCATTATCAACCAGGTCGACACCATTTGCAACAGATTCTGATCTACTGAGTGGCAATAGTGCAAGTTAGCGAGGAGTTACATGACCGATTATAATGTGATATATTAATTATGTGTCACTGTGCGCCACTTTATCTTTTATTTGCATTAGAAAAATCAGGCAAGTCTGCAGAAGTGTAAACTTCTCTGGCAAACAATTTGCATTACATTAGGAAAAACATTTATTTTTTTACATTTGACGCATGCACAAAATGTGGTATTATTTAATGAATAATATCTATTGTATAATATTGGCTTAAATAATGGAGTGTTTCATCTGCTCCATCCATTATTTGCTTGGTGTAGCTAGCTGTGTGTGTAAGGCTGAGTCCCTGCTGGTGCTGGGCGCGCTCATGCTTGGAGAGCACTCCAAGAATGAGCGCCGGGTATCCTGCATTTATGCGCGTGTGCGGGGGGGTGGAGGGGGCATTGCGGGTAGTTGAGCGCACTGGAAAGTTAGATTTCTTTTGTTTACCTGAGCGCGGGTGAGCGTGTGCCCGCGCACACAGCGTGAGCGGGGACTTACATATATCTATATATGTAAGTAAGTGCCGCCCGCTCAGCGCTAGCGGGGACGTAGCCTTATAATATATGAATACTGTACCACTTTTTAATTAACTATTTTGGATTTTCTTTTTTTACAGTGGAAGAATTTGCAACTGAAAATGTAAAACCTGACTCCGAGTTACCATTTGTTCCAAATTATTTAGCAAATCCACCTTTTCCATATGGTATTAATAGGGAAACTACTAACAAGGAAGATACCACAGCAGTATCATATATTGAAAATACTAACTCATTCTGTCCATCTCAATCTGCAACCAGTTTCCCTTTGCTAGCAAATGGAATGGAAAATATTTGCATATCTACCTCATCAAAGAAGGAAGACCCGTTCCCTGCTCTATTTTTTAATGGAGACATGCAGATTCCACCAGAATGTACACCCTCGCCAGTTCAAAATGGTCCCATTTGCCAACCCTCAATCTCACAAAGCCGGAGTATGTTTTCATCTGTGCCACCTAACTTACCGCACAGTGGTGTTCACACTGGACCTATGCAAGTATTCCAGCCATTTTTCTTTACTGGTACTTTTCCGTCTAACATAAAAGGTAAATTCCTATATGGAAAGAAATACTATATTATGCTCTAAACAGCGGCGGATTTACAATTTTGCCGCCCTTAGGCCCATACCTTTTTGCCGCCCCTAAATTTTTCGTCTCGCTCTCTCCTCAATACACATAATACCGCTCTCTCCTCAATACACATAATACCGCTCTCTCCTCAATACACATAATACCGCTCTCTCCTCAATACACATAATACCGCCCTCTCCTCAATACACATAATACCGCCCTCTCCTCATACACATAATACCGCCCTCTCCTCATACACATAATACCGCCCTCTCCTCAATACACATAATACCGCCTTCTCCTCAATACACATAATACCCCCCTCTCCTCATACACATAATACCGCCCTCTCCTCAATACACATAATACCCCCCTCTCCTCATACACATAATACCCCCCTCTCCTCATACACATAATACCGCCCTCTCCTCATACACATAATACCGCCCTCTCCTCAATACACATAATACCGCCCTCTCCTCAATACACATAATACCGCCCTCTCCCCAATACACATAATACCGCCCTCTCCTCAATACACATAATACCGCCCTCTCCTCAATACACATAATACCGCCCTCTCCTCATACACATAATACCGCCCTCTCCTCATACACACATAATACCGCTCTCTCCTCAATAGACACAATACCGCCCTCTCCTCATACACACAATACTCTCCTCTTTTGGCCTAAGTCTGAAAGAGTTAGTGAAGTTTTGCACATGTAAAATCAAATTTGGACAGATAGAAGGGGATTCACAGAGCTCTGGTAACAGGTATCGGCGCTTATCTGCATTAACTGCAATTCAAGTCTAAGCCAGTTAATCTACCACCGATGGTTGATTATAAAGGACTACAGGCATTTATCCAGCATCATATAAATACAGGGGATTTAAGGGTATTGATAATGTTTTAATTTACTTAAGTTGTAAAAATATACTAGGACATGTAAACTAATTTCGAAATGTCTTTGTTTAATATTAATTATGTTCCACAAGCCTAGTTTAGTTATATATGCCTATTAATACTGTTGATCTTCATCATTGACTGTATTTTCTGGCTTCTGTGCTTCTTATTTTTGTGCAGAATTGGTCCTTAAAGTGAGAATTCAGAATAGTGCTCCTGGGGAGAATGACTTCATTGAAGTTGAAATGGATAGACAAGAGCTTACTTACCAAGAACTTCTTCGAGTGTGTTGTTATGAACTAAATGTTAATCCAGAACACGTGGATAAAATGAGAAAACTACCAAACACTATGCTTAGGAAGGTAAGGTCAAACCTGTACTGCAATAAAATCTTTCAAAGCCTCCAAAGTGGCAAATGTCTGCTGTGATTGTGTGGAATTAATGGATCCATGGCAATGTTTGTTTTTATGTAATTGTATGCATCAGTACAGGGATTCTTTTTGCTTCTGGGTGCCGATTTTGGATCGGGGGTGATTGTTATTGTTCTGTTTGAACTACTCACTATCTTTTAACCATGCATGGACTAATTTTAGGGTCATTGCTATTTCTCTACGCATGTGCTGCCGTTCAATTTGTACTTGTGCTACTGTCTAAAGCAGGGGTTCCCAACTCGAGTCCTCAAGACCCCTCAAACATGTCAGGTTTTAAGGATATCCCAGGGGATCTATCCAGGATCTGAGATAGTTCAATGCTAGAGCTGCTGCCTTTAATAGCAGAAGTTGTGGGTTCTGACACTCTTGGGCCTGACCAGGGCGCAAACAGATTTCCCGAGGCCCAGGACTAGTTACGACCATCCCCCAGTGTCAGCGGTCTTGCGAGTCCCCTCCCCATTTCACACCTCACGAGCTCCTTCCTCTGTTCCACCCCCCCCCCCCTCTTCCAATTTATTTCTTGCCCCCTCACTCCCTCTTACACCCCCTCTCTCCCCACTCCCTCCATCAATTACCCCACTCTCTCAATTATGCTCCCTCAATCTCTTCTCCTCACGCTCATTCCCTCCCCCCGGCCCTCCCCAACAAAATTTATAGCATAAAATATCGAGGAAAAAAACTGCCCAAATACAAAAAAGTCCCACCCAAAATACATACAAAAAATACCAACTTATCTACCTTGGGGATTGTTTCAGGCTTCTGTTGCCCCAGCTGCTGCTGGCATCTTGCCGCACTTCCCCCCTCTCCCATGCTGTGCGGTCCTGCCTCCCTCCCTCACTGTCCCACACCGGGCCTCCCCCACTGTCCCGCTCCAGGCCGACGCACTGTAACGCTCGCACTGCCCACAAACAAGACAAGACCCCGGCACTGAGGTGGGAAGGTATAACACCACACACCCGCAGCAGCGGATGCGTGCCTGGAAGGCGGATAGTTTAGCGTAGCAGGGTCTGGGTTGGAGAGTGTAGGAGATGCGGTATACTTGCCGAGTTCCGGGATTGGAGAAGACAGGATAGTAGGGGCCCGTAAACCGTGGTCTGGGATTGGAGAGAGCAGCGTAGTCCGAGTCCGTATGCCGTGTTCAAGGGTAGGAGAGATCGCCGTAGTCGAGGGTATGCCAAAGTCCAAAATCCAGAAGGGTTCACAAACAAGCCGAGTCGGTACAAAAGAGGTTAACTGCAAAGGAGACAGAGCACTGCACAAACAAACAAACAAACAAAGTGAGGTTCACAAGGCTACATAGGATTATGCTGAGCAAAGCAGAGGAGGAAGCAGGAAGTATTTAAAGGCAGGACAGGCCAATGGGGACAGGGGGCGGAGCGGAGGCGCGGCCCCAGCCGAGCTGGGATAGGCTGCAGGCAACAAAGCAGGGAAGAGAGACTTGCCACGCAGCTGGGGATCGTTGCACGTCATTGCGTGTGCACGCCACACGTGCGGGAGGCGGGACCAGGTTCCATGCGGCAGCTAGAAGAGCTGCGGGTGCGCGCGCGCTCTGTAATGAGAGCGGGGGAGCGCATTTGCAGGAACAGTGGCCACGGCGGCAGCAGCAGCAGGTAAGGAGGGAACACACCGCAAAGTACGTGTTGCCCGATTCCTTACAGGCTCTGCGTGGGACAGTGAGGGAGGCCCGCAACTGGTGTGAGCTGGTGCCCGGCGGCTGGACAAAGCAGTCGAGCCCTACTTTTTTGCCCAGCTGCCAGTCCTCTAGTAGTCGCCGGACCCTGGCGGTCCCCAGCTGCGGGCCTCCCTCACTGACACTGTCCCACGCTGGTGCGCACCATGCCTCGTCTCTCATGCTGGTGCTAGCTGGAAGCTTGGCTCAGCTTGCTTCTAGCATGCGCCGACATCAGAGAGACTCGACGCGCCAGCGTAAGTGGCTTGGTGAGGGACATTGTCAGTGAGGGGGACCCGCAGCTTTGGAGAGCTAGGGTCCGGGGACAACTAGAGGGCCGGCAGCCGGGCAAAAAAGACCGGCAGCCGGTTAACTTCCAATACCACCTGGCTGGGCTCCCTGCAGCCACCGTGTCCGAAACACTTTTCCCGACTCTCCACCCCTTGTTGGCGGCCCTGATCCTGACACCAGTATCTAATTCATTACAAGGGGCCATAGGCTTGTCAGTATAGGTCTTATGGAAATCTTTTAGGAGGTGTGGGGTATGAGTTATTTAAATATACTTTTAAATGGCCTTTTACCTTTTTTAGCACAGGTGTCTTTCTATATGTTATTTGGAGGGAGGTTTGAGGTTATAAAGATATTAATTGAGACTCTACTAAAATATGTCTGTCTCACCTCTTTCTCTCCCTCGCCCCTCTCTAAAACCCATATTTCAGGGTCTGGATGGAATAAATTTCGCTTTTTCTGTATGACCTAATTAATATATTATTAAATTCCTTATTACCTATAATGGGGGTGAGACAGAAAAACCAGCGCAAACACAATAGTGAAGTACTTTCAAAAAAGTGTATAAAACATCAGGAATCCCTGATGAAGTGGTTTTCAGACCACGAAACCGGTTGGAACTACGAGGCGGAACGAGTGACTCTTGAATATACTTTGGGTGGCTTTTAGTCACTGCTTCTATTACCCATTGGGATTTCGAGCTACGTCATCTCGGCTTGACAGCCGTCCTCTGACGGCGTGTCGTGAAGCTGTATTGAGGAACTGCATAGCAGGCGGGAGTGCATCATCGGCTGCCCCTGCAGATTTTCCTTCTTTTCTCCTGACCTCACGGACCAGCTGATCGGAGGGCTACGAACTGGAAGGAGAATATTGGATTTAAGAACTAGCCGATTGACCTGTATCCTGACACCCACCCTGCTTACCCAGCTACCTAATCTGAGGGACTGAGTACCAGAGTGTTCCTTTTCTCCACGGCGAGCGGTGTTGGTAACTTCTGCCTGAGTGCATTACATGCCTGTAAACTTTTAACCTGATGTTCGCAGATATATATTCTTTTATGTTTTATACACTTTTTTGAAAGTACTTCACTATTGTGTTTGCGCTGTTTTTTCTGTCTCACTGCTATTTAGGGGTGCTGAGCCTCTACATACTTAACGGCTGCAGACGCCAAACTCAACATTCAGAGGTTGTTGATTATTTAATAATATATCACAGAGGTGTTTATGGGTTACGAGTACAATAGAGGTTAACTATAGTTGTGCACTTATATCTTTTTCTTTTAACTATAATGGGGCTCTATGGGTAGGCATTTTTACAGGGAATAATACATATTTTACATATTAGCACTAACGTCCATTATACTAATGCAAGAGCCCGTTACGGCTGAAAACAGCACTTAACACTACATTACTGAAGATACCGTTAGCACTTAATGAGGCGTTAACTTAATGCTTTGTGGATCTGGCCTAAAGCTTTGGCAGGGTGGTGAGAGTTTTTAGAGTAAATTACTTTTGATGAGCTTTCCACCAATATATAGAACAGGAACAGATTAAAAAATTATTTCAAAAAAAGTAAGTACTGTAGGAGATAGTGTGACAGGCGGAAAAATAAATTTTCCCAACATTTCACAGTTCAAAATGTAGAAACTAAACAAAAAAGGAGAATTTTCCTGGGCAGTACTTGGCAAGAGTTTTTATTGGTATTAAACATGGCCAGGTAGCTATAAGGCTGTAGGTGGAGATGCAAGGTGTGGCAAATGGACACTTGTGAATTATATGTAAAGATGGAAGAGAGTAGAACTCGTGAAAGCTTGTCATATAATATCAATTGTTAGTCCAAATAAAAAAAGTATTGCCTAATACTGAAGTACTCATTTACTCTGCAATATAAAGATGACAAATTGACAAAACTACTGCACACATTATAATGCAATCAAGTATTATTATACATTATCGAATCATAAGTACAGATGATTGGGCTCTATCAAGAGGGCTAAATACTGTAATATGTACAAACGCCTTCTATACCCATCATCCAATTATGTTAAGCAAGTGATCAGGAGGGATACTGTACTAGATGCAGTTTTTATAACCATGTTCAAAAAGCAGAAGAGCTATCAAAGAACAACTACATTCTACAAAGTAGTTTACAAAGTTACAATGTAACAAAATTACATTGAGTAGGACCCCATTTAATGTTTTTCTAAAAATATTTTCAGAAACATTTAGTATACCTTTAGCAAAAGATCCTTTCGACATCTGGAAGTGTGATGCTAGGTACGTCGTATACCTATCTACAAACGTCTTTTAAACTAAATTAAAAAGCACTGACTTGATGTTTAGAGCATAAATACTGTTGTAGTATTAAAACTTTTTACAATGAGATCCAACAAACTTTGCCACATTTTGGAACATGATTAGAATTTCTTTAACTTGGGCACTCACTATGTTTTTTTAGCCCATTTAAACAAACTGTTTTGGGGTATAGCACATTGATGATAAACTGTAGGAGAGAACATTACCTGTAGATTTAGCTAGCTAACGTTATTGCAACCCACAGTGCAGCGGGAACGAGAAAAGCAGCCATTGTTTCCCATTAGGCCGGCAACATTTTGGGGCAGAAAATTTCCTTGCGCCCCTCCCCCCCCCACATATACAGAGGCCTCACTCTCTTCCCCACTGATTGCCGGGGGAGAGCGTTCTTACCTTCTCTTTCATGCCACGCTACACTTCATTTGATGAAGCGATGTCGCATGGCAATATGTTGCCACGGCAACGTGATGTCATATGGCGCTGCGTTGTCATGGAAATGCGTTGTCATGGAGACGTGGCATCACAGCATCATTTGACGCCACAATGCTGCAGGAGGAGGCGGGTCACGGATTGCAGTAACGTTGGCTACATCTTTACGGAGAAAAGAATGAATACATACAGGGCTGATGTTTTGCTAAGGCATTTATTACAGGTTAAGAAAAAGTCATTCAATCTGTTTGTTTAATATGCATGTTTACTTTTTTTCTTTTGGAGGACAAAGATGTTGCAAGACTACAAGACTTCCAAGAATTGGAACTGGTTCTCAAGAACGACACCAGCCTGTTTAGGACTTCAGCAACATTGACCGACAGACCTTGTTTTAACAAGATAGCTTCACATCTAACATACTGATAACAATATAACATTGCAAAATTACATGCTCGTGGTTAAAAAATATTCAATCATGAGTGTTATTTTGAAAATATAAGTAAATATTTCACAATAAATAAGTAATTCACATTGCTTTAATTCTAATAATTCCAATAAGCACAAAACTTATAGAAAAAAAACAAAATGTTTTATTTTTACTAATTCAATAAAAAAATGTTTTAAAGATTTTCCCAGTAGCATGGGAAATTGGGCTCTTATTGAAATGTATCTAGCATCACAGGGATTATACATCAGGTACCCTACCTGTATTTAAGGCTAGCAAACCAGGTTCAAACAAATCACTTTATATACTTTCAAAATCTGGTGACCAACTTTAATAAGCATTTTTCTTCTTCAGCAGTACCATTTAACAAAATGACCTGTTTTATGAGGGTTGAGCTAGTTGTGTTATTCCCTATAGATCTCAATACAGTTCCATCAAGCGATAAAATATAGAAATGCAGCAATGTTCAAGTCAGATTTTATGTAATTTAGTTACTTATTATTTACAAATAAAGTGCTACAATATTGTTGCAGTTTGTGGTGAGTTAATCTTATATAAAAATGAATAATAACATGAGTACACACTGATACAATAAATAAGGGTTTTCCGGCTAACGTACACTTATAGTATAGTGTGGAGCCTTTGCCACACCTGGGAGAGGGGGGAAGGAGGAGTTAATATGTTTACTGAAATACAGTACATTCGCCAAATTGGGCAGTAACAGCGCTGTTCTCCCTGTGACATTTTCAGGGTACTGCAGCCTATTCTCGCACCAGCAGCACATGCAAACCTCACCTTACTGTGAGCCTCCAGAATTAGAGAGATTCTCAGGAAACCAATCGTCACAAAGGCAACATCTTACACATCGTTAGTCTGATACTAAACATTTAGTACAAATTACAACATTTGCACAACACACTGAGTGCAATATTGGGACACATTTGACACTATTGTTTCAGACACAACTGTTTAAATTGTTTCTCAAAAACTGGAAAATTATACCTGATCTGCAGTCACTACAACCTCTTCAGACAAACAGGACCGAGAAAAAGAACTTCAATATCTCGGTGTTGTGCTCTTTGAACTAAACTTGTACATAAATATGTTTGTTTTTCTTAGTTGTACAAAACACATATAAGGATAAATGTACGAGGGCGACTTTGGAGCAAATTTGATGCAAGAGCATTATTTTTTATTTTGAGCCTCTTCGTATCTTTGCTTTATTTGCCATTTGTCAGCTGGTGATGTGAGGATTATCACAGAGGAGCTTGGTCCGAGCGCCGGTTGCTTGCACCCTCTCTCTCCCCCCCCCCTTCTCCCCCCACCTCGCTCACCACCCCCACCCCTTTCCCCTCGCCCACCCCACTCTCCCCCCTCCCCGTCTCACCTTTCCTCTCTTGCCTCCTCATCTCTCTACTCCCCTCTCCACCCGTCCTCCCCCGTCTCTCTCTCCCCCCACCTCTCCCCTCTCCCATCCCTCGCTCACCCCCCATCCGTCTCTCCCCCACTCCTCTCTCACCCCCCACCCCTCTTTCCCCCCACCCCTCTCTCCCCCCACCCCTCTCTCTCCCACCCCTGTCTCTCTCCGCTTCCCTCCGTCTCTGTTGCCCCCTCATCTCTCTTCCCCTCTCCACACCGTCTCTCCCCCCCACCCCTCTCCCCCGTCTCTCTCTCCCTCCAACTCTCCCCCCCCACCCCTCTCCCATCTCCTTCCCTCCGTCTCTCTTCACCCCTAATCTCTCTCCCCCTCCTCTCTATTCCCCTCTCCCCGTCTCTCTTCCCCCCCAACCTTCTCTCATCCCCTCTAACTCCCATGCCTCTAACCCCCCACCCCTCTATTCCACCTCCCCCATCTCTCTTCCCCCCACCCCTCTATTCCACCTCCCCCTCTCTCTTCCCCCAAACCCAACCTTCTCACCCCCTCCCACCCCTCTCTACCTCTCTCTCCCCCTCCCCTCTCTCACCCCTCTCTTTTTTCTTCTTTTTCTTTTCCCCTTTCCCAGTCCTTTAAGTTAATTTTTTTTATTAGTTACTTTATACGCTGTCACAACAGTGATGTCATTATTGTCTTCCCACTAAATGTGATATATATATATATATATATGATACAAATGTATGTAATTAAAAAGTACAATGTTATCCTTTTTATGTTCTGTATCCCATTCCCCACTTTTCTTAACGAAAACTCAAATAAAAAACAAGTTTACAAAAAAAAAAAAAAAATACATTAAGATACTTCTAGGTATCAATGACCCAGCTGGGATCCTGTACCCACATCACTGGGGTTAGTTTAGTTTGGGTCTAGGAGCCATTGGCCCTCTGAAAGATTAAATCCTGTAAACCTATCAGCTCCTGCCATGTCCTGACGTCACTAAGTACTGGGAAGCGCCTATAAATAAACCTTCATTTAACACATTGAGTGACAACTCTAGAAACCAATGAGCTGTGAGAAATAAACCCACATCTAATAACACGCGCGGTCATTGGAGGCTTTAATCAACCAATAGCAGATCGTTTCCCCAGTCAGCTGCCGTGATCACGAGAACGTCAGCGTCCTTGTCCACTGACTGACATCAAGCCTCGACCAATCGGAGAGCGGCTGAAGCTGCGCAGTGAGTTGCATTGATTGACGGAAACATTTCCCCGCCTCCTGCTCGCAGAGAGCTTCCCAGTCACCTGCAGCACGCACGGTGACGTCAGCACCCTTGTCGTCGTAAACTCCCACTCCCCTTTCTTCATCACTGACTGACATTATATGTTGACCAATCGGAAAGCAGTTGGAGCCTCGGAGCGGTCTGCGATTGGCAGAAAGGAACATATCTCCCCGCCTCCTCACTCGCAGAATGGCGGAGGCTGGGTATAAATAATCTTCCACTGACAGGGGACGGGTCGTAGTAAGTGTCCATTAAACCCACGAGAAGCCAGCCCAGCGGGTACACGCCGCGGCGCTGCGTGGGGAGTCCGCTCCGGAGTGATTGTGCTGAGGGCGATAGTGAGTGTTATTACTATAATAAGCAGTGTAATTAGTGTGAGGGGTTGACGTGGATATGTTTGTTTTACCAGTAATTTATATTATTGTGTGTTACACGCAATGGTACCGCGCGCGTGTGCCATTACACGCAATGGTACCGCGCGCGTGTGCCATTACACGCAATGGTACCGCGCGCGTGTGCCATTACACGCAATGGTACCGCGCGCGTGTGCCATTACACGCAATGGTACCGCGCGCGTGTGCCATTACACGCAATGGTACCGCGCGCGTGTGCCATTACACGCAATGGTACCGCGCGCGTGTGCCATTACACGCAATGGTACCGCGCGCGTGTGCCATTACACGCAATGGTACCGCGCGCGTGTGCCATTACACGCAATGGTACCGCGCGCGTGTGCCATTACACGCAATGGTACCGCGCGCGTGTGCCATTACACGCAATGGTACCGCGCGCGTGTGCCATTACACGCAATGGTACCGCGCGCGTGTGCCATTACACGCAATGGTACCGCGCGCGTGTGCCATTAGACGCAATGGTACCGCGCGCGTGTGCCATTAGACGCAATGGTACCGCGCGCGTGTGCCATTAGACGCAATGGTACCGCGCGCGTGTGCCATTAGACGCAACGGTACCGTTCAACTTGGGGTCCAATGTGTAAGCGCGTGCGTGCAATTACACATTGGACCCCAAGCTGATTATATTTTTATTTGGCCTTTTATTTGTTGTTGACTTTCTCTCCTCATGAAACCCACATTAGATAAGTCGGAATATATTTGAGCCACTGACATTAGACTGGCCTAACTTCTTGTTTTTCTGCCATTAAATGTGCAGTGCTGGCTTATTTCCAATCCTCTTCCCCCCCCTCCCCCCCCACCCACACAGACATGATTGTGAAAGTGTAAATCCCAGGATGGAATATACTAGTGTTCCTTACAGACAATATATATAACTTGTGCCTGGCATGTTTTATTCAATGTCTTTGGTTGTCCCTTGATCTTGTCTACCCCACCCTTGCTGATCTGGCAAATGTTTAAAGGTCGTCTTATACAGATTCGGATTGTGTTTTGTTATGGGGGAGGGGAGTATGTTGATTTGGTAGAAAGAGGGTTGGTAAAGTTTGATATTTTTTTTTTAACTTTAGATCAATACATTTCAAGCTCTCTAATGTGCTTGGGTGTTGCTCAAATTTTGAGTCTAGTTCTAAACTGGGTTTTTGTTTAGTAACCATGTTAATGGGTTAAATACCTCATTTTATAAATGTATCTGTTAGAATGCTAAAACAAAATGCACCATATGAATATAATTGGCTAAATTGCTGATGTGTTCAATATTGGCTTGAGTTTACTACAATAAGCTTTGGAAGGTTTAAGATGCATAGTTGCAAACAAAACTTTACTGTCTAACTGTACTGTTATGTTTTACAGAAACAATAAGGGTGACTGACTCTTGAATGAAATTAAATTCCCTGTATTGGATTGGTACTGCTTTTGGATTTTTTACGACCAGTTCATTACCTTGGTGTTGCAGCAATGCAGCTTGAGATCCAAGTAGCACTCAATTTTATTATTTCATATCTGTACAATAAACTTCCCAGGCGGCGTGTCAACATCTTTGGTGAAGAACTAGAAAGACTTTTGAAGAAAAAGTATGAAGGCCACTGGTATCCTGACAGGCCTTACAAAGGATCAGGATTTAGATGTATACATGTAGGGGAAAAGGTGGAGCCTGTAATAGAACAGGCAGCAAATGAGAGTGGTTTGGATATTGAAGACATACGTAGAAACCTTCCTCAGGACCTTAATGTATGGATTGATCCAAATGAAGTCTCATATCAGATAGGTGAAAAAGGACAGGTAAAGGTACTTTATGTTGATGACAACAACGAAAATGGAACAGAACTGGATAAGGAAATCAAGAACAGTTTTAATCCTGAGGCTCAAGTATTTATGCCAATTACTGACCAATCCTCATCCGTGTCCAGCTCTCCATCGCCTCCTTTTGGTGACTCCACTACTGTAAGCCCAACATTTATGCCCCGAACCAATCACCCCTTAACCTTCACAACAGCCACTTTTGCTGCCACAAAGTTTGGCTCTACTAAAATGAAGAATAGTCGTAATAAGGTTGCACGGTGCTCCCCCACACAGTTTGGTTTGAATGTCAATAACTTGTTAAAGCAAAGTGCAATGTCTTCCTCCATGCACTCTCTATATGGACTTGGCCTTACAAATCTACAGCAGAAGACCTCTGCTCTTTCTCCGAATGCACAGGAGTTTATCTTCCCGAGCACTCAAGATCAGGGAAGAGCCAGCATAAGATCCCCTAGTGATGACACTCTGAGCCTTGTGCCACTACAATACAGCAATGCCTTTGATATGTTTGCAGCATATGGTGGTCTTAATGAGAAGTCGCTGATGGATGGTTTAAATTATAGCTTGAGTAACGTGCAGTATTCTAACCAGCAATTCCAGCCGGTTATGGCAAACTAGTAAGAGAGGTAACAGTGCTTGCCTACCCAAAGTATTTTACAAGCTGAATGCATGAACCCAAGGTGATATTTTTATTCCCTGAGATTTATTTCCTTGGCTTGTAGCTTGCATACATTCAAGGTTGGTTGCATAAGCACATGCTATTTTATTTGTTTTGGCAACGAAATGTAAAACTATCTTTTCACTAAATGTTAAGAAATATTGCCTCTTACAGTATATAGAATTAACAGCTTTTTTATTATTTATTAGGTATTAAGTTTTTGTTTTTTTCATGAATTGTATAACTCCATACAATATTTGGGAAATATTAGTGTATGAGATTGCTTTTCTAGATTTTTACCCTAATCTGTGACGGAAGCGACTTAATGTAGATTTTTGTTTTTTACTGAAATTGTAAAAATAATTTAGGACACCAGTTAAAAAATAAAGTTTAACAGCATATTCCTCACTGGAAACATAATATGGGGATATCTGTATTTTCAGAGTTGTATTTTCTGTTACAAATTAAGATTTTTGCTATATAAAATGGAGATGTAATTGTAATTTTGTATCTAAATTGTGCAATACTTGATAAATTGTTAAAGTATATTACGTCAGTCTTACATGTTAAGAACTGATATAGTTTATATTTAGTTTGTATTAAAATTATTTTAAATGAACTTAATTTGATGGATGAATGTACTCCTTATTTCCTTACTGACCCAAGCATTGTTGTGTTGGTATTGTATTGGCAATGATCTAGAGCTGGGAAAGCTAGGCTGGGTACTTCAGAATATGCTGTAGTCATTCAGAGTGGTTTAAGTGCAAGATACTTTCCACAAAACATGTTTTTATATCATTGTATTTTTAGTAATGCAGCCTTGTTTTGCAAACGTATGAAATTGAGAATTCTTTTCACTATATTAAACTTTTTTTTTTTTTTTTGCACAAATGAGGTTCTATTTATGTTTAGCTATTTGATTTATGCAGGAATGGTCCAGGTAAAACAATGAAAGTTGCTGGTTTTGTGTTCCGAATGAATTTGAAACCATTCAGAGGCCACAGAACAATGAATCAGCACTGTCCCTGTAAGGGATTAATAGCATAGAAAGTAGACTGAATAAAACTGCTGATTTACTTTTTATAAAATGAAAGTTTAAGGATCATTTTGCTAGAGAATTTAAACTGAAAAATAACACAAACATTAGTGAACGCTGATAACAATTTGGATATTGTAGGTTTAAATTACTGTGGTTGAAAAATGAAACGTCTTGGAACATTGAAAGCAATCTCTTCTGTGCTCTTGTAGCTGAACAGTTTGCAATTCAACAATATGTATGATGCGTTTAGTGCACTTGGAAAGTTGGCGGTAAAGTTTTACTTTAACATTCTAGTTTCTGTACTGGCAAATGTGTATCTGGCACTGTGAGCTTGCATCTTAAATGAGATGAAATTACAATTTATTGTGTAGTCATTCAAGCATGTGCTGTACAAGACCAGTATTCAACAAAGTACTATCATGGAGCAAGGACCACACGATCTAAAAATATAGGCTGGCAGCTGCACATAAATGTTATCTATAAACCACAAGGAGATAAGTGATAACCTGCAAATATAGAGATTGTATGTTCTGAAATTGAAAGATGAGGGACACATTATTCTTGCACGCAAACATTTTTTAGTTTAGCAGTATATCCTCAGGCAGCCTGCATGATTTGGAAAAAACACTGTTAAAATAATGTGCACTTCTAGGCACGCACTCGCACGTATTCACATATGTATTTATATATACTATACACGTATGTATTTACGCACGCAATGTTCTTATTTTGCACAGATCGCTAGGATAGCACAATTATATCTGACATGACTAGCCCTCATTAAGACTGGTCACAAACTACAGTATTTAAAATATAGTAACCTATGTTGCATAACCCAATATACTTGTAATTCATATAAGTCTATCCCTGTTGCACGCTCAAATGTGGTAGCTTTAATGTGATTAAACAAACACAATGGGTACAGTTATGGGATTATTCCTCTATCTTCTGCATTCCTCATTTTATGGTGGAGGTTAGTGTCCCAGAGGGTTTTATTTTACCACTTTGTTTGGGGAATGAAAATGAAACTTGCTTTTACATTCCATCAGCTGCTTGATTACTGCCGACATATTATCTTCAGGTAATGCTACAGTGGCACAAATGAATCGTGGCCTCTCTGCTCCCGCTATCGTCCTATTGTGTAGGCAGTGACGTGCAGTTTTTCACACAAACACACTTGTAAGTAAAAATAATGTAAATGTATGTTGTAGCTGGAAAATGTTTAACTATAACAAATGTAAAGTCTTTAAATGTATCTCATAACGTTAATACGCTTGTGGCACTTCTATTTAACTGTTTTCTGATCTGACCCCCTTTGGAAAACTTGTTGAAGAGCCCTGATAGGCTCTGCACATTAAATAAACCACTAGGTTTTGATAGGTCCGTTTTTATTTAAAAAAAAAATTTTTTTTTGGTATAGTGAATAAAATCCACATGTTATCCCCAATTGTTCCAGTCTTCAAGCATATGCATGTTTGAGATCTATTAAACTTCTACCATTGTGAATCATCTACTGGCTTTATCTCTGCACTTTCAATAGTTTAACCTGCCTCATACAGAGATTAAATGCCGGTTTTAGAAGTTTTTCAATACGGTACTATTAAAAGGGTTGCCATGTTAAATACACTTATTGGATGATGCCTGCACCATCTTTTAACACACTTTGCCTATGAAACTGAAGCATAAGAAAATAATTGTTGCCTTTCACTTGGAAAGTTGGAAGTAACATGTTTTACTTTAAAATTCTGATCACAAAGTATTGGCCTCCCTCTCGCTTTGTATTGCTGTTGCAGTATTTTGTTGTTTTTTTTAAATGTCTTTTTTGTTTCATATATTTAGCACAAACGTGTTCTTGCCAGTTAATTGCAAAAGGCTAACACTGCCAATTGCAAGAGTGCTGTCCCACAGAAGATTGAGCAAATGAGTAACTTGTAGTAATCTAAAATGTTGCAACTGATGCCCCAGTTTACATACAATGGCTAATTTGGGAATAGGTGTTAACCTTTGCTCTCCTGCAGTGATGATGAAATTGGTTTTAATAATCAATTTAAATGCCGTAAAAAACAAATTCAGGTTGCAATGTCTAAAACTTATGATGCCATTTTAAAATATTTGTATGGTGACTTCTTTTTTTTGTTTTCATTAAAATATCAGTTTTTTTTATATAATATAACAAGGCGCCATAAATGTCCTTTTATGAAGAACTCTATGTTGATAAAGAGACTAAAGGCCTTTTTCACCATTGGAAAAGCTAAGATGGTAAACCCAAGGGAGGAATGTTTTTACATGGTTTTCTTTCAACTGTAACAATTGATGAAAAAGACAATTTAAGATAGCACATTACAGTTCCATCTTTACAAGGGCTGAGGTGAGCAAAAAGGGTACGCCAATTTTGATAAATATCCTTCAAATGTCATTTTTGGTTCATTGCTGCAAAATGCACATGAGCTAAATCCATTTTAGCACGTGGCTTGAAATCTGCATGGTAAATGTACAGAACGAAATGTGCACATGTTTTGTTAACATGAACTCCTCTGTTTAAAAAATATTTTAATTAGACTAATATTAAAGCTGCAGTTCCCCATGTTTCTCAAGAAAAGCTGCAGCTGAAAATAACAGTTCAGCTCTGAACGGAGGCTGCGGTTTTAAATTTGGTAAAGTTCATAAGCAAAGGTGTTTGTTACTTTTGTTTTCTTCATTTACTAACTTTTACTCTAACAGTGCGAATGTTCTACCTTCATGGAACACTTGAGAAACTCAACCATACTATAAACCTAGTGCCAAGAGTTTGGCATTTACAATGCAATTCACATATTAACACTTGGTATATGGGTGTTGTTTCTCTTCATAGGCTGTCTGCCCATATAGAAATAGTGATTTATTCATTTAATGTCAGTGTGCTGCCAAATGTAACAAATTTGTGAATAAAGTTTCTTACTTTTGGCATCTTTACTTCTATGCTCAAAGGATTGATACTAAATGGCCTTATCATGGATAAAAATGTACTACAATGCTAAGTAAATTGCATTTATTCTGATCATGTGGCTGCAAATCTAGGCAGGGGGCTAGCTTCACTGTCTTCAAATTACCAATAGTATCGCCCAAGAAACACTATTAGACATGGGAGGGGGTTGTAACCACCTTCATCAGGTATAGTGTGAATGAGCTGCCTTTAAGCTGTATTAATATTGGTGGCAGACTATAGTGCATTTCCTAACTGAACAGAAGTCCCTTTTTAATTCTGTGACTACATAAAGAAAGGGCATTTAATAGCTAACACTGTCATCTAAATTGATCAATCTGATCAGATGGTTTCTAGTAAGCATCAAGATGTCAGTGCTGTTAGAAGTAATACAAAGTGATTGATGATGCAATAGTGTTTTAGGAAACACAGGAACAGGATTGCAATGAGCAAACCTGCTTGATCGTACCTGGCACAAAATGACTGCTACGGTAGTATTAAAGGGGTCAAAATCTGATTTCGCCTATTCATTGAAATACGAGAGTGCTTGTGTTAATCTCACATCAGCTTTCTCTTTCCGGGCTCTAAGGATTTGCTGTGGAATTGATTCTCATAGGAATAGTTAAGTGGCTTCTCTGCCCAGGTAGAGCTGCTTCACAGCATATTTAATAGGTGCATAGGTGAGTTCTACCTCTCATATTAAAGCTGCAGTTCAAGCTCGTGTTTTTTTTTTTTTTTACTTCAATATTTTCATGTGGGCAATTTCTACTTGCCTAAAGAACTGGATAGCTGCTGGTCAATTCGTTCTCTGTCTATTGATTGGCGAAGTTTGGGGACATCTTTAGATCTGGGGAATGAAAATGGTTGCTATAGGAACAAACATGCTTGTTAAAATAGTATACAAGAAAATTGGTCATTCAAGGTTGTTTTAGCATTTTGTTTAAAAAAAACAAAAGTATTTTTTCTTACTACAGAACTGATTTATTAAAAAAAACCCACATGCAGGATATTGCTTTAACTGCAGGTCTTGTGTTTCTGATAATTTTCTCTGCTCCACAGCTTCATTGCCATCTGAAATATTCAGCCTTTTAGAGGCAGCAGGTTGGTCCATAATAGCAACCTGCAAATGAAAGTGGTCTTTACAGAATGTCGTCCTTCAGTGTATCACTAGTTTTTGTTTTATCAACATATTGTGGCATACGGTGTCCAAAGAACAGGTTGGTGTATTATACCGTGCAGTATATTGCTGCTAAAATGGCCACTTTGTCTGATGCCTCGAGCTGAAAATCACCAAGTAGATTGTGGACACTTTTTTTTTTTTTTAAATTATAGTTAAAGTGAATTTACATCCTAAATAGTATTAACGAACTGATCAATGAAGAGAATGGCAAAACATTTATAGCTGTATCATAAAGCAATTTAGGCTGTGGAAACCAAAGTGTGAGTCATAGGATGCTAGCTCTGCATTTACAGATGTAGCGGCTGTTATTGCTGGCGCATTGTAGCGGGACACAACGTGCCAGTGCGTGTAGACAATTGAAAACAAATTGGCCACTCGTTTAAAAAAAAATAAAAAGGCTAATGCATTATGTGCACCAGTGAGTGCAATAACGCTGGCTCCATCTGTAATGTAGGCAAATACTTAGGAGTAAGGCCTGTTAAGGCAGCGGTGCGCAAACTGTGGGCTGGGGGTCGCGAGACTGCCGACGGGGGGGCGCAGGGTTTACAGAGGCCCCGCGCGCTTCCTGAAGGCACTTAAATGAAGTGCCGGTGGAGCTGCAGCGCCTCTGTAAACCTAACTTACCGTGGCTCCGGTGGCTTCCTCCCTGTGTCGCCATGGCAACGCGGCATCAAAATGACGCTGCGAGGTCATGTCACGTTGCTATGGCAACGTGACGTCATTACGCCGGAGCGCGGGTAAGTTGGGGTTGGGGGGGGGGGGGCGCGGGAGTGAGGGGACAGCCGGCAGGGGGGCGCAGGGAAAAAAGTTTGCGCCCCCCTGTGTTAAGGTATTATCTAACATTCAAGCGGATGGCAATAAACCCCTTTTCTGGTCTGTTAACCTGTAACTGACCTTAATTAGTAACTACCTCTAGTGTACTACTTTGAATGTCCTTGCCAACATTGTTTATCTGGTTTCATGCTCCAGATCAGCTGAGCATGAGTGGTGCTGTAGTTTAAAATACAAATCCTGACGTTTAGAAACCATTTTTAAGGCCTGCTGTGTTTTCTCCTTTTAATACGGTGCTTGTCACATCATCCTGGTTTATTGGCTCACTCCCAAGAGCATGTACGATCCTCTCACTGCTACTCATGATTCTATTAGCCATGGATTTTGGGGGGGGGGGGGAGAGACGGGGCGGCATCTTTCCACTTGGAAATTTCCGGAGAGATTGAAGTAAATGGGAGCCAGGCCATTCAAAAGGTGTGTGTGTGTGTATATATACACACCCCCAGCTGGCTTCTTGCTAAAGTGCCCACATTCTGCAGTGGGGGTACAGAGCGATATAAATGACATAGAAGGATAAACAAGTGCAGACAGGATCAGGGCCCTCCATTACTGTCTGCATTTGAGAGGATTCCACATTCTTTAGAGCACAGTGGTGTCTACTTATGCAAGTCTCTGGGCTGAATAACTGCAGCAAACACCATCACCTGATTTTTATCAAAAGAAACGGAGCTCTCTTAAAGCAGCAGTCCAAACTACACTTTTTTTTTTTTTTAATATGTGCATCAATATAATCCACACAATAAGTAATTGGCCAAGTTGCCGATCAATTCGTTATCCTGTGATCGATCTGTCGAAGAGTCGGCTCGGGGGTTCACTAAATGGCTGTCAGTGCAGCTTAGGACAACCAAGGATGCAAAGTTCTGTGGGGAAGATCATGTGACCAGGCAGTCACTAGATACAATTGGTGCACTGCTAGAGAGGGCAGGGCTCAAAAAGGGGTGTACCAGAGCCTGTTTCAAAAGAGAAAGGGGTGTAACTTTGTAAATGGTTGCTATGGAAACAAAAAATGCTTGTTACATTATAATGCAGTAAAAATCTAATTCAGTGGTTGAAACTCTCTCTCTCTCTCTCTCTCTCTCTCTCTCTCTCTCTCTCTCTCTCTCTCCCTCCCCCTCCCCCTCCCCCTCCCCCTCCCCCTCCCCCTCCCCCTCCCCCTCCCCCTCCACGGGAGACCAGAACATTACACCTTTATAACCAGGATCATTTCATTGAGCAAAACCACAGAGTAAAACAAATTGTGATTTATTTTGTGGAAACGGATACACACAATGGGTTACAAATAGCAGGAAGAAAACACACTTGGACCTGGGATACAAAACTACACCTCTCCTAAGCGCAGGGAATCCTCACCCTCATCACAGTTGCAAAACAGGGCAGAAAATATCCAGCCAGCTTTCTGTTGAAGCCCTTTTTCTTTCTTGCTGCAGACTGCAACTGGACACTTAGCCTCTGAGAATCTTAGATGACTTACTTAGAACTCACTTAAAACTTAGAACACAGCTTGGGACTGGCTACTAACTTTTTATATCCTTTTCAAAGCCAGCCCCGCAGCATTACCGAAAACCCACAGCGTGGGAACTTTACTGCTAGCCACACAGATGTTTGCTAGTCTTGTGAAGCCGAGCAAGAAAATAACCAGGGTTGGTGCTCAAGAGGAGATAGTGCCACAAAGAAATAATCAAAATTAAAACAGTAAAATAGTGACACCCTCTGGGCTCACTACAAGAAAATAACCCCAAAAAGTGCAATAAACATATATAATAAAACTAAAATGAATAAACAAAGGATACCCACTCAACCTAGATTGGTGGTGTATAATGGTCTCTGGTGATGTGGGATTAATGCGCTGCATCTGTGACCACAGTCACCTGGGACACATGATACAAAGCCAATCTAAGATGGCCGCCATCGGGACAAAAACTTACAAACCTTTTGTACAAGCAGTCCTCGTTTTACAACGCTTCGCTTTACAACGAATGGCTTATCCAACGCTATGCAATGCATGCCTATGTTCACTTTTACAAAGCTAAAATGGCTTATCCAACGCTTTTACGACACTTTGCAAAGTTGTTTGTTTACATAATATATATAATATATTATATTTTTATATTATATATTATGTTATATTATATATATAATACAGTATATACACTATATAATTTATGTGTGTGCTGCATATCTTATCGCCTGCGTAAAATATTTTGTGTATTTTAGCATTAAAATTGCCTTCAGGAACGGAACCTTTCATTTAAACAGTGTTCCTATGGGAAAACGTGTTTCGCTTTACAACGTTTCGCTATCCAACGCCATTTTGAGTAACGCATTGTGTCGGATAACCGAGGACTGCCTGTATAACTATCAGCCACATTGTCTTAGTGACACAGTATTGGAATGCATGATACAAAGCCAATCCAAGATGGCCACTGTCGGGACAAAAACTTACAAACACCTTGTATAACTTTATCAGCCACATTGTCTTAGTGACACAGTATCATGTATTCCAACACTGTGTCACTAAGACAATGTGACTGATAAAGTTATACAAAGGGTTTGTAAGTTTTTGTCCCGTGGTGGCCATCTTGGATTGGCTTTGTATCATGCATTCCAATACTGTGTCACTAAGACAATGTGGCTGATAAAGTTATACAAGGGGTTTGTAAGTTTTTGTCCCAGTGGTGGCCATCTTGGATTGGCTTTGTATCATGTATCCCAGGTGACTGTGGTCACAGATGCAGCGCATTAATCCCACGTCATCAGAGACCATTATACACCACCAATGAAGAGCTAACTCACTGTATTTAAGAGCAAGTGTAGGATAGGGTGCCAGATTCCTGACGAAGCTAGTTCTCTAGCGAAACGCGTCGAATCGATGCAGATACCAAGACACGTGGAGGAGAGACGCTGAGCTGTTCGTTGCTTCTTGCGGCCGCAATTAGGAGCACCTGTGGCGGAGCGTCTCCATTCCAAACCTAATCGCGATTCCTGGAGAGGAAGGGGCGGTGAGATCATCATATGCCTGTACCTCTGATTCCTTATTGCCTGATAACTTCTTATACTTTGTAAGTGAGCACTTGTGAAGTGTTTTTTAATTCATTAAATTGTTGCACAGTTCGCGCTATGCTACTGTGTCACTGTGCTACTGTGTCACTGTGTCACTGTGCTACTGTGTCACTGTGCTACTGTGTCAATTTCATGTTTTTAAAAGCCAGAACACTAAAATTAGTATTTCTGCACTCGCCGCGCTCACATCTTAGTGCGGGAAGGCTGGAATTCATCCCGCAGTTTCAAATCGGGATTCCGATGTACATGAAGCGTGAAGTGTTCGAATAACGTCCGCTGCATCAGTACCAGCATACAATATTTTAAAACCTATCTGTTTAATAAAATATACTTTATACATTTTCTTATTAAAATGTCCTAAGTCTTTTGGTGTGAGGGATAGTGAAAATATGAACTGTTTCCTCCCCACTAGCCATATCCCTTATACACTGCAAACTTTGAGGCTTTTATTAAAATAAAAATCAATCTCAGTCTTTATACATAACTGGAGCAACCCCTGAACCTCTATACCATAGTTAGGTGGTCTGGGCATTCCCCCTTATACTAGGGACCCCTGGTATGTTGCAGGGATACATTAACAGAAGAAAAATATAATATTTGCGCCAACCGAATGCAAGTGAATTAAAGACTTCAGTCCCTCACAAAGTGTGATCCTGCTGCCAAAGTTTCTTAGAGGTGATTCACCAACCTCTATATATAGTCACAAAAAAGGGGTGGGGGATCCTCCGGCGCGTGGTTCCACTTTTGATTCTGGGACACATGCAAAGTGAGAAAAAGAGAGGGACCACAATCAGGAGTGGTTTAGACACAATAATAAAACTTATGGAGTTCTATAGGGAACACACTTACATTTAGCCAAAACAAATTTTCAATTGGGGATGGGAAGGACTTCTTGATGGTACCTTGCCGTATCTGTGATGAAATCCTCTCAGGCTGAGTCCCTTTTTAGGCCCCGGACATGTTTGCTGCGTGCTTGCGGAAGCGTGCTGACGCACGCTCCCACTCAGCACTGAGCCCCTACAGCCGCAATTAGAGCGGCTTTAGTAGGGGCTCACCTGCGCTTCCGCGTGCTTGCGGAAGCGCAGGTCTTGGGGGAATTTAAAATTCCCCCGCTTGCCGGCGAGACAGGCCAGACACGTGAGCGGTTCGCCCAATGAGGGCGAACCAGCTCCGTGATGTCACTGGCCCGCCCCCGGCCAGTGACGCGCCCGTCCCCGGACCGCCCCCTGACGGCTGCTGAGAGCGCTTGCGGTAAGCAACCGCAAGGCCAGGGAAAGCACCCGCTTTCCCTGCGCCTCAGCGCGGACCATGGACTCGGCCTTATGTTGCTCACTGCTTCCTCTGCTGAGAGCTGCTCCCTTTCTCAGCCCAGTTCCCTGGCAGCTCTAGTTGATCATAGTAAGGCTCCTCATGCCAGGGGTCTCCATGTCAAGTCCTCCCAGCTGGGTAAGGCAGAGTAGTTGTGAAGTGGACGGACTGGTGGCCTCTCTGGCAGCTCACAAGCAAGCAGCTCAAGATCAACCTCTTGCTTCACTACACTCCGGGAACCCCGCCACATAGCCACAATCTGCAGACTTTCTCCATCAAAGCCACTCTGAAACTCATAACCTATAGTGAGTCTGGTTACCCCTTCACCGTAAAAATGCTACAAGTATTTTCTCATAGTAAAGAACTGATTAAAAAAAAATGTAGGATATTGCTTGGTCTGCAGCTTTAAAATGGGATTTTTTTCCTTTATGGTGGCTGGTGCTGTTTTCTTATACTGATTTTTCAGCCAAAAGACATTGCTAGAGACCTAATTTATGGAGGGATTCACTAAACTCTTAAATCGGGGCACAGTGACGTTATACAACTGTACCAGATGTTATGTTCCCTGGCGTAAATGTCCTATTCACTAATTCTATGCACAAACTGTATTTGTGATGTTTAGGCTATGCTAAAAAGCTTATCACCTGGCGTCATTCCTATTCAGAGGCTGACATTGTGCTGGAGAAGGAAATAATGCTGTAAGTAAAATCCTAACGCAGTCTGTTATTGCAAATGCTGCAAAAGGAGCGGCCAACCCCATTGCAATGTGAGTGCTTTTAGTTTACGCTTTGCTCTGTATATGGGGGGGGGGGAGGACAAGCTTAATGTTATGTTTTTGTGCTTGGTGTCTAAGCTTTACTATTTAATGTGATGGTAACTTAGGTTAATGTCACATTAAGTGGTTTAACGGAGTTTAGTGAATGAATGCCTAAATTATTTCTCCCCTTCTATCCCTTTATCTCATTTTCTTCACAATTTCCTCCCTGTAAAATGTAAATCCTGCCCTGGCTTCTCCCATCTTCTGATCTTGCTATTCTCTAATCCATATAAACAAACTGGATGTGAGGATTCAAGAAAATCCTCCCTCCACAAGAAGCCCTCAAAAATTGCACTCATGAATGGTATTAACTTTGGGGATAATATTAATCCAGGATATAAGTAATCCTATGCAGCCAGTCTAATGATTGGTAAAAACTAAAATAATACATTTTTATTAATTATCTACAAAGAAACACAGGGTATGGGATATATATACACATGGGAGTGTTAAAATATTAGCAGTGGAGTGATTATAAAATGGGGAGTACTCATATATGAGGAAGTTTCCTTTGATCCCACACAGGGTTAATACTCCCTGAGTATAGGAACTCCAGCCACAGTTAATCACAGTACAGGGAGCAGGAGATGGGAAAACAATACCTGAGTAGGAAGTTCCAACCATCATAGTGCATAGTGCAAATGATTAACATGGAATATCCAAGCCTAAAAAATAGGTATCATTGTCAACCTTTACCAAGTAGTAAAGTGACACATTGGTTGCTACAGTTAAAGCTTGGTAACAGTTGCCAACATCATACTATATATCAGGCCTGCCCAACTCGTAAAGTGAGAAGGGCCGAACTGCTCCAAGGAAAAAAAATTTGGGCCGCACGGGTTAAATCATCATCATCATCATCTCTCCTCCAGCACCTCTCATCATCATCATCCTCATATCTCCCCCAGAACCCCTCACTATCAATCTTTACGATACTCCCCATTTATCTCTCATACCCCCATCTCTCCCCCTAACCCAAACAATATCCCCCTCCACATCAAACACACAATACCCCCCTCCACATCCCCCCAGCCCATTCCATGTTAGCATCCCCCCATGTCTCTCTTCCCTCAATATGACTCTCTCCCCCTCCCCTCAATATGACACTCTCCCCCTCCCCTCAATATGACACTCTCCCCCTCCCCTCAATATGTCACGCTCCCCATCCCCTCAATATGACACTTTCCCCCTCCCCTCATTATGACACTTTCCCCCTCCCCTCAATATGACACTCTTTCCCCCTCCCCTCAATATGACACTCTCTCCCCACCCTGCAACTCACATCACACCCTCCCCCTGCAACTCACATCACTCTCACCCTCCCCCTGCAACTAACATCACTCTCTCCCCCCTGCAACTCACATCACTCTCTTCCCCCCCTGCACCTCACATCACTCTCTCCCCCCCCTGCACCTCACATCACTCTCACCCCCCCCCTGCACCTCACATCACTCTCTCACCCCCTGCACCTCACATCACTCCCCCCCTGCCCCTCACATCACTTCCCCCCCCCTGCCCCTCACATCACTTCCCCCCCTGCCCCTCACATGTCAGCAGCCCACCCCCTCACATGTCAGCAGCCCACCCCAACTCACATGTCAGCAGCCCACCCCCACTCACATGTCAGCAGCCCACCCCCACTCACATGTCAGCAGCCCACCCCCCCTCACATGTCAGCAGCCCACCCCCCCTCACATGTCAGCAGCCAACCCCCCCCCTCACATGTCAGCAGCCCACCCCCCCTCACATGTCAGCAGCCCACCCCCCCATACATGTCAGCAGCCCACCCCCCCTCACATGTCAGCAGCCCACCCCTCCCTCACATGTCAGCAGCCCACCCCCTCACATGTCAGCAGCCCACCCCCTCACATGTCAGCAGCCCACCCCCTCACATGTCAGCAGCCCACCCCCCTCACGTCAGCAGCCCACCCCCCCCCACCAGCCAGTTTTTCACACACCCCCCCCCACCAGCCCGTTTTTCACACCCAAGCAGCCCGTTTTTCACCCCCACCCCCCCCCGCCACCAGCCCGTTTTTCACACCCACCCCCCCCCCGCCACCAGCCCGTTTTTCACACACCCCCCACCACCAGCCCGTTTTTCACACCCACCCCCCCCCCCCCACCACCAGCCCATTTTTCACACCCCCCCCCCCCACCACCAGCCCGTTTTTCACACCCACCCACCCCCCCCTCACCACCAGCCCGTTTTTCACACCCACCCACCCCCCCCCACCACCAGCCGTTTTTCACACCCACCCCACCACCAGCCCGTTTTTCACCCCCCCCCCACCCCCAGCCCGTTTTTCACACGGGGAGAGAGAGAGAGGGGGAGAGAGAGAGAGGGGGTGAGAGAGAGAGGGGATGAGAGAGACGGGGTGGGGTGAGGGGTGACGGGGTGGGGGTGTGATGGGGTGGGGGGTTGGGGGTGGGGGGGGTGATTGGAGTGATTGGGGGGGTGATTGGGTGGGGTGATGTGACACTTCTGGTATCCTACACACACACACACACACTCTCCCATACACACACACACACACACACACACACACTCCCATGCACTCTCTCTCTCTCTCTCTCTCTCCCCTACACACACACACACCCCCCCCCCCCCCCCTCTACACACCTTGGGATCACTGTGGTCTCCCCCGGAGAGCGCCATATCCCACAGAGAGAGGGAGAAGAGGTGGGGGGCAGGCTGGGTGTCGCCCTCGGTGGCTGTCGCTGCGGGTCACCGGGTGTCAGACACGCCGGGACCTGGGGGCGGCGGCAGCAGCCTCAGCTCAGTGGCTATCGGTGGAGACCTTCCGAGACCTGGCGGAGCTGCCACGCGAGATCGGGAGTGGGGAGATTTGGGGTGTCGGGGGGAGATTGTGGTGAGGGGGGGTCACGGAGGCCGGGAGAAATTGTGGTGAGGGGGGGTCACGGAGGCCGGGAGAGATTGTGGTGAGGGGGGTCACGGAGGCCGGGAGAGATTGGGGTGAGGGGGGGGTCACGGAGGCCGGGAGAGTTTGGGGTGAGGGGGGGTCACGGAGACCGGGAGAGATTGGGGTGAGGGGGGGGGTCACGGAGGCCGGGAGAGATTGGTGTGAGGGGGGGGTGGCGGATGGCCCGATGCAAGGGGGGGGGGCGGATGGCCCGATGCGAGGGGGGGGGCGGATGGCCCGATGCGAGGGGGGGGCGGATGGCCCGATGCGAGGGGGGGGGGGCGGATGGCCCGATGCGAGGGGGGGGGCGGATGGCCCGATGGGAGGGGGGGGCGGATGGCCCGATGGGGGGGGGGGCGATAGATGGCCCTGCAGGGGCCTGAGGCAGACAGGCGTGGAAGGGGGAGGAGTGGAAGCGCTGAGGAGGGAAAGTTGCTGAGAGGTGGGGGAGGAGCGAAGGCACTGCTCAGAGAGCCGGAGGCGGGGTAATCTCCCCCAACAACATAAACCCGCCTCCGGCTTTTTTTTCTCCAGCGCGAGCGCGGGAAAAACAGCAGCGCGAGCGGGGGAAATTTTAAAAACACGTGTGCTGCTTGGGCCAATATTTACTCGCCCGGAGGATAATTTCACACGCCCCGGGCATGTAAATGTATATAATTGTATAAATAAATTCGACAATCCTATACATTTACACGCCCGGGGCGAGTGGATTTAACCCCCGGGCGAGTAAATATTGGCCCAAGCAGCACACGTGTTTGTTTTTTTAAATTTCCCTGCTCGCGCTGAAATTTCCCTGCTCGCGCTGAAATTTCCCTGCTCGCGCTGGCTGAAAAAAAAAAAAAAAAATCCCCCTGCCTGACAGCTGATTGCCGCGCGCTCCCAGGCTTTGTGGGCGTGCGGCCAGGCTCTATATGAGCCCGCCCCCAACGAGCGGCCATTCTTTCTGGCCGGAAATATGTTAGAGAGTAAGTACTCTCTAATCCTCCATCCTGCGCCCCCTCTGCTCCTTCCCTGCCTCCTAGGTGTTCCCCCTTAATCCCTGCTTCTCTCCCCGGTCCCCGCTCCACTTCCCACCGATACCCGCGCGGGGCGGAGGTGTTCCCCCTTAATCCCTGCTTCCCACCGATACCCGCGCCACTTCCTGCTTCCCACCGATACCCGCGCCATGGGCGGGTGATGGTAGTGGGGGTGTTCCCCCCTTACCTCCTTGGTCTCCGCTTCCCCGCGGTCCCGTGGCTGTCCACGCAGGAGATGGTCGCGGGGGGAGGGGGAGGGGGGCGAGCGGGGCAGTGGTGGTGCTCAGTCGCACGGCCTTTCCTCTTCCCCCTGTCGTGTGTGTGTGCATGGGAGTGTGTGTGTGTGCATGTGTGTATGGGAGAGTGTATGTGTGTGTGTGTGTATGCATGCATGGGAGTGTGTGTGTGTATGCATGCATGGGAGTGTGTGTGTGTATGCATGCATGGGAGAGTGTGTGTGTGTGTGTATGGGACAGTGTCTGTGTGTGCATGTGTGTATGGGAGTGTGTATGTGTGTATGGGAGAGTGTGTATGTGCATGGGAGAGTGTGTGTGTGTGTGTGTGTGTGTATGCATGCATGCATGGGAGTGTGTGTGTGTGTGTGTAGGATACCAGAAGTGTCACATCACCCCGTCACCCGATCAACCCCTCTGTCTCTCGCCCCGTCACCCAATCACCCTGTCACCCAATCACCCCATCAACCCCTCTGTCTCTCGCCCTCTGTCCATCTCTCACCCTCTGTCCATCTCTCATCCTCTCTCCATCTCTCACCCTCTCTCTCCATCTCTCACCCTCTCTCACCCTCTCTCTCCATCATCTCTCACCCTCTCTCTGTCAAGAGAGAGGGTATTTGGCCCGGGATTAAAGGGGTTTCACCCCATTTGGCCACCCTCTACTCTCACCTGGGAAGCAAGGGGTTAACTGGACTGGGTCCAGTAATGTGGTTTTGCCTTGCTTCAGCCATCCAACTGTTTATTCCCCTGTATAAATGTATTGTGTCTGGGCCAGTGTCTGCACCACACACACTGGGGCTTAAGGGGTTAATGAGCTGCAGTTTAGGAAAATACATTAGAATGCATGGTGTCTTTTCAGAAATATCTGGGCTTCAAAAGACTTGATTGAAGTTGGGTGTGAAAAGTAAAGAGGGGGTTTGGTGTATGTTAACACATCTGGCTGGTAGAGACAGCTAGACCCAGGCTGGGGCATTGGGTGTGAAATATAGCACCGGTGACAAATGTTCACGACACAGGAGTCCCTGCTTCAAAGGATTTCTTGATGGGGGCCAGGGGTGCGGTTACACAAGGAGATATCAGAATGAGTGACCTTATTAAATATAAGAATATTATGAGATGTCCTCGGCTGAACATGCTAAAAGCTACATATATGTATTCGTGGGACTGATTCGCACATAAGGATTACAGACACATGATGTTTAGCCGGTCCTAAGAGACAGATATTAATATCTCTCTTAATTTTAGTATTACACGGTAATATTTAGTCTCATTGGGAGCGTCATGCTTGCCGGAATGTATTAATATGGCTCGCGTGCCATTAAGTATTACTGAACTGAAGTTATGAAGTTATTTAGATAGGAAAAGCACATTTTAAACGTCCTTGGGTGGGAGGAGTTTTACTCTGAAGAAAACTGTCAACCTCACCACTGATGTATGAGAGGGGCTGGGTTTATTCAATGGGAAATAATTGTATAAGAACCAGGGCAGGCTAAGCGTCACCACCTAGTGCGCTGACTATATCGGAGAGGTCTGTTGCCTTCTCTCAGTTAGAGTGTTTCGGAGCCTTCTAAAGGAAGCACAACACTCTGACTACTTTCCTATTTGTCATGGTTCTGAGTACAAGACACATACTTTGTGATCTTGAAATAGCTGTTCTGCTAAACATAACAGACCTCTAGGTTCATTTACCTTTGAACCCGTTGGTCTGGTACATATGTGTGTGTATATATCCGTATACTAGCATTAGCTGGCTCAACAAATATATTATTCTGAGCACACACATTACATTAAGCTATACTCTCCATTTAGGTGTAGTCCTCAAACTATATAGAACTGTATTGGTATAACTACCACTGTTAGTATAATTATATAGCAGTGGGACATTCTAAAATAGTTATTCCTAGCATACACTGTTAGTTTGAATTAGGCATACAGTTACCTCCTCCGTTTTTTAATTTATTTTTAATTTAATTTTTAAT